>NC_090650.1:360107038-360407038 GCF_040937935.1 Hyperolius riggenbachi
AAATCCGGCCCTGTGCTATTGCTACCAAAGTTGCTACATAAGTTAAGGAGGATAATGGGTACAAGTCAAATTTTCAAACAGACCTTGTAGTTATTGAGAAAATCGATTTTAAAATGCAAAGAAAAATGTTTTTAAATATAAAAAGTCAGTTTACAAGGTATTTTTCTTTGTATTTATAAAATCAATTTTCTCAAAAACTACACTCTTTTTTTGTCTTGCACCCATTATCCTCCTTAACATATGTAGCATTTTTGGTAGCATGAGCTTGTATAGGGACTTTGCTATTCACCGCCAAAGTCGGCACAACATTACACATAAATTACACATAAATTCAAGCGTAATTACGAATGCATACAATTGCATATGAAATGAATTACACTTTTCCATGAAATTTTGCACTACGATTATGATGCGTAAATGTGAATTAGGATGCTGGTGCTAAACTCGTCAGCATTAAATACTATTCCCCCTCCGAGTTGTCGCAATTCAGAGGAAGGTGTAATTTGGGGTCTGGCGATTGCCGGATCCCTGAATTACTGTTGCATGGGGCGCGCATTATAGCATTGCTGCTATGACTCCGCCCAGCTTTGCCACTTGCTTAGCGCCGCGCGTTAAAGTTACCTGCTTTGTCTCATCAGACCTTGAACCATCCATGCAGATCCTGGCACACTTTTTTTTTCAAATTTCATGAGTGTTGTTCCAAACCTTACTTTTGTAGTATCTGAATCCCACACCTGAAACCAGCATACAGCTAATACAGTCAGCGTTGCTTCAAACAGCCAGATATGTGTATCTACGCCCTGGTGCTGAAGTCTACAGGCTGATAGATACACGATGCAGTGGTGCTGAACCAGTTAATTGCACTTCCAGCATTAGATGTTTGACATGAGAGGATTGGAGAAACAAGTACGCACCGATGCAGAGCCTGCAGGGAAGCAATGTTAATCATTGCAGGATCTCTACTGAAGATTCTAATTACATTTGGAATGGTCCCACTTCAGGAAGTGACATCATTGGCCAACAGAGGAGAGGTATTGGCATTTCTAGGAGACATGTATATATTGTAAAACACATGCAAAATGGCAATACGTGCATACATGTTTTTATGTGCATTTTTATATGCATTTTCACAGCTCATTCGCTACACTCAATGCTTTGCACTAAAGCAGACTTCAATTATTCTACTCTGCTTAATTCTGATATGATGAGAATAATGCCATTAAAAGACATTGATAAAATGTGAACAAAAAGCATTACACGTTACCGAAACACATAATGTACACAAAACTTAATGCACTGCATGTTGTATGTGAGCGTACATTGCTGTATTCACTCATATAGGCCATTGCAGCCCTCTCTCCCTAGATGCACTGCACTACAGTTGCAGGTCTCCTAATTTTTATGTTTGTTTTCTATTACACTTCAGAAACACACCAATATCTATGATTTACACTGTAATGGTGGTGACTGTCTGCTGTGAATGGTTAATGACTATCATATACCAGTAATAATTATCTGCCACACATGGTCGCTGTGCAGCTGCTATTGGAACCCTCCCTCATTCTCCTTTCCTTGGGAGGCCTCTGCTGCCACAGATATCAACGCAAATGTGTTTTGTAGTTCTGGTACAATTTCTTTTTCACTTCACCTGCAGTTACATGCTTTTTGGATCATCAGGGGCTGGAGTCTGATGAGTCTGATTGGACGAAACGCATAGGGCGGATCTACGTCCAGCGTGTCTGACGTCACTGCTTGCGGAGATCCAGTCGCTGTACACTAACAAGCATAGGGAGCGTGGGAGACCGCCCGGGCAGCCAGAGACGGTGAGAGGGACACGGGACGCCGTATTTCTTAAGTCTGATGCCAGGACAGACTCCGCTGCTAAGAGATCTACTGATGTGCAAATTATACAAGAAGACAGACGTGAGTGTGCATTTAGTGCGCAGGCATGCTATTATTTTTTAAGCATATTACGGTATGATGGTCTTATGTTTTTTATGCTATGAGGTTTTATCTGGAGTATCTGGATTATTAAAGAGAAGTGAAGACTAGAGTGCCAGAGGGTGTTTTGTGAATTATGGCTAGATCCACCTGATGTTTGAGGTGGCTACAATCCGGTGAGCGCAATCTGGATAAGGGAGAGGATTCACTTGTGTGTCACACTAGTTCACCATCACTGGGGGTTTGTGTGGAGATTGTTACGGAATTACGCTATGTGCAAACACTTTCTGTTTTTTAGGTGACTGTGGAGAGCGCAGCTCAACATCTTATATATTATTGACATCCTGGAAATTTGAAGCAGCGATCCCATGAACAATATTGGTTAAGTAAATTGCTCTGGACTAGTGTTGGGCGAACAGTGTTCGCCACTGTTCGGGTTCTGCAGAACATCACCCTGTTCGGGTGATGTTCGAGTTCGGCCGAACACCTGATGGTGTTCGGGCCTTTTAGTTCGGGTTCGCCCGAACTGCTCAAAGCCCGGCCGAACAGGGCCCCCCTATGGGGTCATAGGCATAAGGGGGGAGCATGCCCCGATCGCGGGGGGGGGGGTCGGAAATTCCCCCCACCCCCTCCGCTAGCGCTCCCCCCTCTGCCCGCTTCCCCATAAAAAAGTTTGCGTAAAGTTAAATAGTACCGGTGGTGGCTGCTGCAGTGGCTGGCTGGCAGTGGTGTGAGTGAGGAGGAGGAGTCCGAGTAGGATGCGTTGAGTCCGGGCAGCGGGCGGTTCAGCGGTAGTACCCTTGTGGTACTTCCGCCCTTTCTCTGACCTCACGTCCTCTACGTGATGACGCATACGAGGGTACGCGTGACGCGTACCCTCGTATGCGTCATCACGTAGAGGACGTGAGGTCAGAGAAAGGGCGGAAGTACCACAAGGGTACTACCGCTGAACCGCCCGCTGCCCGGCCTCAACGCGTCTTACTCGGACTCCTCCTCCTCACTCACACCACTGCCAGGCCAGCCAGCCACTGCAGCAGCCACCACCGGTACTATTTAACTTTACGCAAAAAATTTTTTATGGGGAAGCGGGCAGAGGGGGGAGCGCTAGCGGAGGGGGTGGGGGGGAATTTCCGACCCCCCCCGCGATCGGGGCAAGCTCCCCCCTTATGCCTGCGACCCCATAGGGGGGGCCGTATTGCGGCATGTTCGGGTCCCCATTGACTTGCATTGAGTTCGGGGTTCGGGCCGAACATGCCGAACATCTGGCCCATGTTCGGCCTGTTCGGCCCGAACCCGAACATCCAGGTGTTCGCCCAACACTACTCTGGACATATACAGGACTTAATAGGCTGCAGTAAGGTCTGATATTTTTACTGTGGACAGCCGAAAACTGTGGTTTTGTTCCCCAAACAAGTGTTTTGGACATTGAGGTATAGTTTAAAGGCAGCGCAGCCCTAAACAGAAGTGATTAATTTTTGGATCATCAAAGGAACTATACAGCCGTTCACCCTGAATACACAATACTCTTTTTCTGAGATTGTCATTGGTAAGTATGTCTAAGAACAATGTTCTCCAAGCATTCATAATTAAGTAGATGGTTCTTGCAGCATGAAAGTGAACCCAAGGCGAAAATAAACTGATGAGATAAACTATTGGATCTGTCCTCCTACTCCTAAAAATGACTTTTTAAGGTATCCCATGGTTTTATTTTATACATTGCTCAAAAAATAATAATAATAAAAAGTATTCTTATTATATACTTTGTCCTTTACATAGTTGAATGTGTTGACAACAAAATCACCCAAAAATTATCATTGGAATTCAAATGTATCAACCCATGGATGTCTGCATTTGGAATCACACTTAAAATCAAAGTGGAAAAAAAAAACACTACAGGCTGATCCAACTTTGATATAATGTCTTTAAAACAAGACAAAATGAGGCTCAGTAGTGTGTAGGGCCTCTACATACCTGCATGACCTCCCTACAACACCTGGGCATGCTCCTGATGAGGTTGCTGATGGTCTCCTGAGCGATCTCCTCCCAGACCTGGACTAAAGCATCCATGATTAGAGATGGCCCGAACCTCCGATTTTCTTCTTGCGAACCTCCCACGAAAGTTCGGTTCGCGCGAACTTTCGCGGACCGCAATAGACTTCAATGGGGAGGACAACTTTGAAAACTAGAAAAATTTATGCTGACCACAAAAGTGATGGAAAAGATGCTTCAAGGGGTCTAGCACCTGTAGGGGGGCATGGCAGAGTGGGATACACGGCAAAAGTCCCGGGTAAAAATCTGGATTTGACGTAAAGCAGCGTTTTAAGGGCAGAAATCACACTGAATGCTAAATTGCAGGCCTAAAGTGCTTTAAAACATCTTGCATGTGTATACATCAATCAGGGAGTGTAATTAGAGTACTGCTTCACACTGACACACCAAAATCACTGTGTAACGCACCGCAAACATCTGTTTGTGTAGTGACGGCCGTGCTGGACTGGTGTGCACCATGGCTAGAGTGCAGGTCGTGGTGGTTTTAAAGCCCACATGGTCGCCGGGCTGTGGTAGCTCAATGATAGAACAACAGTGACTGTCCAGCTGATGAAATTTGGTCTGTCCACAATGAAGCAACGACCTTATTATCTTTGGTGTGCCACCCCCGAGCCAGCGGTCATTGCTTTATTGTGATACGCAAGCCCCTTCACCGCGGCAGGGTAATGATCACGAAGGGGAATGGGCACATGTACATGCCTTTTGTTGTGTTGTTGCAAATGCACTGCAGACAGAAAATTTAGGCAGGCATGTACACGCACCAGAAAAATTATTATAGCGGCCGCTGCTAGCAGCAGCCTTAAAAATTCGGGAATCCGCCTGGAGTCCTGGACCCTGTTGGTTGTGGCGGAGAAGGCAGTCAAGCGGCCTGCGGGCAGAGATGCTGTGTGGGGAGCAACTTAGTCTTGGGGCAGGCAGCCAGTCACACGGCGTGCAGTCAGAGATGCTGTGTGTGGGGACTGACTTAGTCTTCGGGCGGGCTGTAGCCCTCCGGGATCCATGCCTCATTCATTTTGATAAAGGTTAGGTACTGAATGTAACGATTGGTGTCAGTAAGAACAGATTTCTCTGATCATTGGTGATCTGCAGTATCACCAATAACACAGACGCTATACCTGATTATGTGTGATCTGCAGAATCACCAATAATACTGGTATAGCCAGGACCAGGACAACCAATGTGAGGGTATGTGTTTGGTGCAACAGTAATGACAGAGATATTCGCTATTCCCAGAGGAGCTGGGAGATAGGATATATCTATGTAACATAGGAATACAAACTCTAGCAAGCTAGAGATACAGACAGTAGTGAAATAGTTCACGCGAGGAGCGGGTGGAACTATATTACAACAATGTACTGTTCACCCGAGAAATGGGTGATTCAGACTGAACTGTAGCCACTATTACCTGAGGAACAGGTAGAGGAGATAGATCTGTAGTGACTATTCACCCGAGGAGCAGGTGATTCAGACTGTACTGCAGCTACTGACCACCTGAGGAGCAGGTGATTCAGATAGTACTGCAGCTAGTAATCTCCTGAGAAGCAGGTGATTCAGACTGTACTGCAGTTACTGACCACCTGAGGAGCAGGTGATTCAGATAGTTTTGCAGCTACTGACCACCTGAGGAGCAGGTGATTCAGATAGTACTGCAGCTAGTATTCACCAGAGATGTAGGTGATACTGGTAGAGAATCCCTCACCAGTGACTAGGCTCACTGGTGAGGATGGGAGAGTCAGACAAGCTGGTTTGGCAACAAGTGGACAGATACGGTACAGAGACAGAAAGCTAGATTAGAGTAGAGTTTCAGGCAGAGTCGGCAACTATATCAGATAAGCAACGGTACAGGATCAGTAAACAGAAGAGTAGTCAGGCTAGCAGAAGGTCATAACAAATAATACAATTCAACTAGTACTTTAAGCTATCAACAGAATCTGGCTAAGTGTGGATCCCCAGCTCCAGCTGGTTCTAGCACACTTTGGGATCTGACTAGGTCTGAGTGCTAACACGTAGCATTTGCAACAGCAGACGCGGAGCAACTGAATGACCTGTCCTATATATACTGTGAGCGCTCCACAGTGCTGCCCCAGTCACTCAGCCAATCCAGAGCATAGCTGGAGTCAGCTGATCGCCTGATCAGCTGACTCCCCTTCTAGATGCATAAAGGTCCTGCCGCCTGGCGCGCGCGCGTAGCTCTTAGTCTGTGAGAAATGGAAGGACTAGTCAAAGCACCAGAGTGTGACTGCACAGCGGAAACCGCCTGCTGAGACGCGGAGATAGCCACCATGCCGCTTGCTGTTGCGGCCGTATCTCCGCTATTCATTACACTGAACACTTTTGTGACTTAGGCGACTTCTCTTCTGAGTGACAATGCCTCCAGCTACGCTGAAGGTCCTTTCTGATGGGACGCTTGAGGCAGGGCAAGACAGAAGTTGGATGGCAAATTGGGACAGCTCTGGCCACAGGTCAAGCCTGCGCACCCAGTAGTCCAAGGATTCATCGCTGCTCACAGTGTCTACATCCACACTTAAGGCCAGGTAGACGGCTACTTGCCGGTCCAGGCATTGGTGGAGGGTGGATCCGGAAGGGCTAAGGCGAGGCATTGGACTAAAGAATGTCCGCATGTCCGACATCACCATGAGATCGCTGGAGCGTCCTGTCCTTGCCTGCGTGGACATGGGAGAAGGATTACTGGCAGTGATACCTTTATTGCGTTGTGCTATGACATCACCCTTAATCGCATTGTAAAGCATAGTTGCCAGCTTGTTCTGCATGTGCTGCATCCTTTCTGCCTTCTGGTGAGTTGGTAACATGTCCGCCACTTTGTGCCTATACCGAGGGTCTAGTAGCGTGGCCACCCAGTACAGCTCATTCCCCTTGAGTTTTTTTATACGGGGGTCCCTCAACAGGCTGGACAGTACGAAAGACGCCATCTGCACAAAGTTGGATCCAGACGTACTACCCATCTCCTCTTGCTCTTCCTCAGTGATGTCAGGTAAGTCCTCCTCCTCACCCCCATCCACGAACAATACCACAGGAACGTCGAGCAGCACAAGCCTCCTGTGATGCCTGCTGCGGTTGTTCTTCTACCGCCGCCTCCTCCTCCTCCAAAGAAACACCTTCCTCATCATCCGAGTCTGACTCCTCTTCCCCACATCACTCTTCCTCCTCCTCTCCCCTCTGTGCTGCCGCAGGTGTTGAGGAAACATCTGATTGTGATGAAAATTGCTCCCACAACTGTTCCTGCCATAACTGTTCCTGTTCTACCTCCTCCACAGCTTGATCCACCACTCTACGCATGGCACGCTCCAGGAAGTAAGCGTACGGGATCAAGTAACTGATGGTGCCTTCACTGCGACTCACCAGCTTGGTCACCTCCTCAAACGGCTGCATGAGCCTGCATGCATTTCACATCAGTGTCCAGTTGTTGGGCCAGAACATCCCCATCTCCCCAGATTGTGTCCTTTTACTGTAATTATACAGGTACAGGTGTCGGCTTTCTCCTGTTCTAGCAAGCAAGAGAACATGACCAGGGTCAAATTCCAGCGAGTCGGGGTATCACATATCAAGCGTCTCACCGGCAAGTTGTTTCTCCGCTGAATGTCCACAAAGCGTGCCATGGCCGTGTAAGACCCACACAACTTCCTGGCCTGCTTCAGGCCGTCCTCTAAGCCTTGGAACTTTGACACACATTTTTGAATGACTAGATTCAGTACATGTGCCATGCAGGGTACATGTGTCAGCTTTCCCAAATTCAATGCGGAAAGGAGATTGCTGCCATTTTCACACACCGTGTTGCTGATCTCCAGCTGGTGCGGGGTCAGCCACTGATCCACCTGTTTGTTAAGAGCAGCCAGGAGAGCTGGTCCAGTGTGACTCTCCGCTTTGAGGCAAGACATGTCTATGATGGCGTTACACCATCGTACCTGGCATGCAGCATAGGCCCTGGGGAGCTGGGGCTGTGTAGCTGGAGAGGAGATTGCAGCACCAGTAGAGTTGTGCTGCCACTCAGCCAAGGAGGAGGAGGAGGACGACAGTGAAGAGGATGTAGCAGGAGGAGAGGAGGTGGCAGCAGGCCTGCCTGCAAGCCGTGGAGGTGTACAAGCTGCACAGCCACATACTCCCTGCTTGCCATCGGTCACCAGGTTGACCCAATGGGTTGTGTAAGTTATGTACCTGCCCTGACCGTGCTTGGCAGACCAGGCATCCGTGGTCAGGTGGACCCTTGACCCAACGCTGTGTGCCAGAGATGACGCCACTTGCCTCTCAACTTCACGGTACAGTTTGGGTATCGCCTTTTTTGAGAAATAATTGCGGCCTGGCATTTTCCACTGCGGTGTCCCAATGGCCACAAATTTACGAAAGGCCTCAGAGTCCACCAGCTGGTATGGTAACAGCTGGCGAGCTAAAAGTTCCGCCACACCAGCTGTCAGATCCCGGGCAAGGGGGTGACTGGCAGAAATTGGCTTCTTCCGCTCAAAGTTTCCCTCACGGACACCTGGCTGCTGTGGGCAGAGAAGCAAGAACCGCTCAAGGGCAGAGGCGGAGTGGAGGAGGGTGGCTGTGATAGTGCAAGGGAGAAAGCGGCTGAAGATGCTGCACCTGAAGGAGGAAGAGGAGAAGGAGGGTGGCTTTCCTTTTGTGTGCTGCTTTTGCTCAGGTGCTCTTCCAATTGCAGTTTGTGCTTTTTCTCCTTATGTGAGTGTTGGCCTTTCCACGGCTCAATTTTTGGAGGCAGATAGAACAGATGGCATTGCTACGATCTGAGGCAGACACATTAAAAAATGTCCAAACCGCTGAGCCCCCCCTGGGGTGATGGCACTATGGTGGCATCAGCAGCTGACGTTGAAGGGCATGTTGGCTGGCTGTACATAGGTGGCAATACATGGCGCTGGACACTGCCATCAGCTGTTTCTGATGACGAGCTCCCCCTGCTTCTTTCAGGAACTCGTCTCCTCCTACTCCTCTCCGACTCCCCCTCTGAGCTGTCCCCTTGGTCATCTTGTCTCTTAGGAACCCATGTGGGATCCGTATCATCATAATCATCATAATCATCCTGCCCAGCTTCGCTTGCCTCAGACACCTCCAAAAATGCACCAACAGCAGGTACTTCATCATCCTCCTCCTCACAAGTTACGTCCATAGTGTCGCCGCGCCGCCACTCAGACATATGAGGTGGTGTAACTTGCTTAGCACCTTCATCTGGTTGTAACAATAATGAGTGTGAATCAGTTAATTTCCCACCAATTAATTCCTGAGAAGTGTCAAATGCAGCGGATGTGGTGCTTGTAGTAGCGCTGGGTATTACAATGTGCACCTGTCACACACAGACAGGTAGCGGACAGGCACAGTGACACTGTGTGCGCTCAGCTCACGTAGGTAGGTGGTTGCACTGTGAACAACGGGTAGGTATATACAGTAATGGGTATTACAATGTGCACCTGTCACACACACACAGGTAGTGGACAGGCACAGTGACACTGCGGGCGCTCACGTAGGTAGGTGGGTGCACTGAAGTGAACAACAGGTAGATATATGCAGCGATGGGTATTACAATGTGTACCTGTCACACACAGACAGGTAGCGGACAGGCACAGTGACACTGCGTGCGCTCAACTCACGTAGGTAGGTGGGTGCACTGAAGTGAACAACAGGTAGGTATATGCAGTGATGGGTATTACAATGTGCACCTGTCACACACAGACAGGTAGCGGACAGGCACAGTGACACTGCATGCGCTTAACTCACATAGGTAGGTGGGTGCACTGTGAACAAAAGGGAGGTAGGTATATGCAGTGATGGGTATTACAATGTGCACCTGTCACACACAGAAAGGTAGCGGACAGACGCAGTGACACTGCGTGCGCTCAGCTCACGTGGGTAGGTGGGTGCACTGTGAACAACAGTTAGGTAGGTACATGCAGTACTGGGTATTACAATGTGCACCTGTCACACACACAGGTAGTCACTGAATGTGCTGGGCCTGGCAGTGGCACACACAGTATGAATTATCAAGGCTGTCTATGCAACACAAGTGTCAGTAGAACACACACAAAAAAATAGATCACAAGAACAAGATTAGCTCTCAAAACAGCTGTTGTGGGGTGCTATTTTAGCAATAAGAATCAGCAAGGAGCAAGCTAAGAAGCCTACAAGAGCCTAACTAATCTTTCCCTATGAGAGTCTGCAGCAGCAGCAGCTGTCCCTTCTCTATTTACTGCAGGCACACGAGTGAGTAAAATGGCCAGCACTGCCTGCCTTTTATAAGGGGGAGTGGCTCCAGGAGGGAGTGTAGCCTGATTGGCTACAATGTGCCTGCTGACTGTGATGTAGAGGGTCAAAGTTGACCCTAATGGTGCATTATGGGGGCGAACCCGAACTTCCGGTAAAGTTCACGGTTCTCCGCGATCGCAAACCCCCGGAAGTTCGCCGGGAACTGTTCGCCGGCGAACCGTTCGGGCCATGATGCGAGGCATGATGTCCAAAATGTGCTCAATAGGATTCAGGTCTGGGGAACAGGTGGGCCAGTCCATAGCATCAATGCCTTCGTCTATTAGGAACTGCTGACACACACTCCAGCCACATGAGGTCTAGCATTGTCTTGCATTAGGAGGAACCCAGGGACAACAATACCAGCATATGATCTCACAAAGGGTCTGAGGATCTCGTCTCAGTACCTAATGGCAGTCAGCCTACCTCTGGTGAGCACATGGAGGGCTGCACAGCCCTCCAAAGAAATGCCACCCCACACCATTGCTGACCCACTGCCAAACCGGTCAGATCAGCAGCGCTGCCAGGCAACTGGTATTGTTTAAAGGGAAGCAAAATATATATTAATTATTGAGTTTTTTTCATATTTATAAATACCTATATGTTTGGAACAAATGGAAATGTGAACTTGCTGGAGAGATTTTAATAAAACACAGCTGACTGCAAACTGATGAAGAAAATTAAGTCTTAATAAAATGATGATTACAATTTTTTTTTATGACAATTGGTATATATTTTAAATACTTTGTCTATTAAATTGTGTGTACGGTAGTCTTGGTTATTTCCTACATTCAAATATAAATGAATAAAACTCAATCGAACTCCAACATCGGGATTGCATTTACTGCTTTCTCCCAGTAAATTTGTATACAATCGAAACATACTTTATATTTAAACTGATTCCTTCTATGGACTTCTGAGTACATATTACAAACACATGTTCATTAAAAATAGTTTGTTTTTATTCCTATCCAATATTATTCAAATTAATTATCGTGTCATTGGCTAACCTACAGCAGCATTGAAAAATTGTATTTTTATAGTTGTATACATGATACATTGTACACATGTATCATTTTTTAATATCTACAGGTGGTCCCTCATGTGTTTCAAATTTAAGCACTTCAGAAAAAAAATTGAAAAAAAATTGAAAAAAAAGCACAATACTGTGCAGCATAGTCTGAGTAATTTGATGAATATTGCATTTTAATGTGTATGGTAATTAAACGTGTATGAAATATCAATGTCTAACATTCATAAGAAAGCATTTCCTTCTTCTCATTTTATTTTTAAGCTACACGAGATTAAAATGATTTAATAATATTCATTTTGGAAGATATATAGTGTACAATGTCAAATAATAACATCTAATATAATAAATAAAAAGATTGTGTTGCAGGATGCTATGGTAGAATTTGGACTATAGCGCTTGACTGCTAAACCAATATTAATTCCAGGTGAGTGACCAGGGGGAGTGACTGCCGCGGTGAATACAAATTTGGGTTCTGTGGTCTGGATAGCAATTTACATCAATGGACAATACCAGATTAATACAAGGCGGGTAGGGTACATGCGGCTGTATCAGGCAATGTAAATGAAACCAGTATGTTATTAGCAATATGTTGCAGTAATCATTTATCCATTTATGAAACAAAATGGTAGCACGTTCTGCCCTGGGGTGATCTCCATAGATGGTTTGCAATAAAGGTTGATACGATGTTATTAAATATAAAAATGGAGAGTTAAACACGTCATGCTAAACTGAACTCTAGACATTTTTTTTAAGAAGCTAAAAAATACACAATGCTGTTATTTATTTAATGAAGGGTAAAAAAAACAAAAACCCTATCACAATGGGCCTGATTCACAAAGCGGTGATAACTCAGTTATCACGCCTAAAAGACTTTAGGCGTGATAAGCTGTGCACCGCTGAGTTAGCACCGCTTTGTGCTCTTTATCGCGCGCAAAGTCCCGCGTGCAAAGTTTTGCGCACGCAATCGCGCAATTCCGCGCGCAGCGCCCATAGGGTTTAATGGGCAGATCGCGCGCACTGCACCGTGCACCACGCGATTGCGCACGCAAAACTTTGCGCGCGGGATTTCGCGCGAGTTTCATTTTATCACACCTAAACTGAGTTTAGGCGTGATAAAGGGCTATTCACAGGCGTGCAAACACTTTGCACCGCTTTGTGAATCAGGCCCAATATGTGCTACGTATGAAAACCTACTGTATGAAAGAAAATACACAATCAGAGTTTACAGCATTTTCAATGAAAACTGCATGTCAAAGTCACAAGTATTTGCAGAGATACAGGCTGAGAAGATACCATACAAAGTTGTATCTACTTGTAAAAGGTCACGCTTGGTTCTACCCCTTACACCACCAAGCCTTTGTTTTGGCCCTTTTAGAATACTGTAGCATGCAAAAGTCCATTTATTTCAGTAATTCAACTTAAAAGGTAAAACTAATATATGAAATAGGAACTCTTGGGAATAATTAGCTGATTAGAGTCTGACTCTGAGCCTAGAATATTGAACACTTTCACGGTATTCTAATGTGGCTGTATAGTGTAATGGATAAGGGCTCTCTGCCTCTGATGCAGGAGACCTGGGTAGGAATCTTGCCTCTTCCTGTTCATTAATCCAGCACTTATTCAGTAAGGAGACCTTGGGCTGCAGCTCTGGCACTTTAAGTCCACCAGGAAAAAAGCATGATGCAAATGCTGTTTGTCTTGTCTAATGGATTGAGATTTTGATTTTGGGGTTTCCATAAGCTGTAAGCAATAAATACCCAAATTATAACAAATAAAGGTATGAACTATCTCGCTTTGCAGATAATGGGCTTGATTCACAAAGCGGTGCTAACTGTTAGCACGCCTGTGAAAACCCCCTTAGCACGTCTAAACAAGCTTTTCGCGCATAAAAATTTACGCGTGCAAAACTTTATGCGCGTAAAACTTTACGCGCGTACTGCACAGAGCGCTCCGCGCGAAGTGCCCATTAAAGCCTATGGGACTTAGCGCGCGTAAAACTTTGCGCGCGCAAAGTTAGCGCGCGATCTGATTGAGAAATCCGGTGCTAACCTACTTAGCACCCTGGTTAGCACGTCTAAAGACTTTAGACGTGCTAAGTAGGTTAGCACCGCTTTGTGAATCAAGCCCAATGAGTCTATTTCATATATTAGTTTTACCTTTTAAACCCTTGAGGGCTACTGACCAGGCGATCTTTTACAATTCAGCACTTCATTTTTTTTAATGATTTATTGCTCGGTCATACAACTTAACACTAGAGATGTCGCGAGCCTCCGATTTTCGGTTCGCGAACTTCCGCGGAAGGTTCGGTTCGCGGAAAAGTTTGCGAACCGCAATAGACTTCAATGGGGATGCGAACTTTAAAAAATTGAAAAAATTATGCTGGCCACAAAAGTGATGGAAAAGATGTTTCAAGGGGTCTAACACCTGGAGGGGGGCATGACGGAGTGGGATACATGCCCAAAGTCCCGGGGAAAAATCTGGATGTGATGCAAAGCAGCGTTTTAAGGGCAGAAATCACATTGAATGCTAAATTGCAGGCCTAAAGTGCTTTAAAACATCTTGCATGTGTATACATCAATCAGGGAGTGTAATTAGAGTACTGCTTCACACTGACACACCAAACTCACTGTGTAACGCACTGCAAACAGCTGTTTGTGTTGTGTCGGCCGTGCTGGACTGGTGCGCACCGTGGCGAGAGTGTAGGCCGTGGCGGTTTTCAAGCCCATATCGTCGCCGGGCTGTGGTAGCTCAATGATAGAGCAACAGTGACTGTCCAGCTGATTAAATTTGGACTGACCACAATAAAGCAACAACCTTATTATCTTCTTATTTTATGTAGGTAGGCATAGGTACGAGTCCCAGTATAGGTAGGTAGGCATAGGTAGGTGCCTCAGTATTTATCTAGGCATAGGTAGGAGACCCAGTATAGGTAGGTAGGCATAGGTAGGAGTCCCAGTATAGGTAGGTAGGCATAGGTAGGTGCCTCAGTAGTTAGCTAGGCATAGGTAGGAGACCCAGTATAGGTAGGTAGGCATAGGTAGGAGTCCCAGTATAGGTAGGTAGGCATAGGTAGGTCCCCTAGTATAGGTAGGTAGGTAGGTGTCCCCGTATAGGTAAGTAGGTGCCCCACTAGTTAGGTAGGCATAGGTAGGTGTCCCAGTATAGATAGTTAGGCAGAGTCTGGCTGGCACAGTAATAACAATTACCAAGGTCCAGCTGCAACAGATAGGGCTGTATAATGTCAGTGAGCAACACACACAAAAAAACCAGATCAGGAGAACATTAGCTCTCAAAAGAGCTGTTGAGGGGTGCTATTTTAGCAATAACAATCAGCCAGGAGCAAGCCAAGAGCCTAACTAATCTTTCCCTAGGAGAAAAAATCTACAGCAGCTCTCCCTAGTCTGTCTATTTGCAGCAGGCACACGAGTGAGTGCCATGGCCAGCGAGCCTGCCTTATATAAGGGGGGGGCCTCCAGGGCTTAGTGTAGCCTGAATGGCTACAATGTGCCCACTGACTGTGATGCAGAGGGTCAAAGTTGACCCTCATAGTGCATTATGGGGCGAATCGAACTTCCGCAAAAGTTTGCCTGGTGCAGGCGAACGCGAACCACCAAAGTTCGCCTGGAACCGTTCGCAGGCGAACCGTTCGTGACATCTCTACTTAACACCCAAATGAATTTTACCTCTTTTTCTCTGATTGCTGCTGCGATTATTATTATTTTATTAATTAAATTTGATTTTTTTTTTTATAAAACGCCCTAATTCTTTTAATGACCCCCCCCCCTTTAAATTAGCCCTAGACAGCAATCTATACACTGACTACACTACCCATACATAGGCATCAGTTGTGAGCCGTTGGGAGGGACAGTTGAGTGACAAGTCTATCCCCTGTATGGCGCTGCGCTAGATCGCAGCACTGTACAAATTTTTATTGCTGGTTTTTATGTTTATTTCAGCCTGCCAGCTTTGATCGCGGCTGGCAGGCTGGTGACGAATCCCCGCTCTGTTTATCCGCAGGGAACACGCAAGCAAGCGCACGTTCCCTGCTAATCCCGCCCACCGCATTTTAGCGCTAATCGGCTTTAGGCTGTCCCCAGAGAGCCACACTCCCATTGCCAATTGGTGTTAGGCGGTCGGGAGCAGGTTAGGTTGAATTACTGAAATAAATGGACTTTTGAAAAGTATTCTAATTTTTCGAGTTTCACTTGTATTTTTATTATTTCTATTTTTAAACACTTTTGATCTTTCCCTGAGACTGCGCATATTTAAAAAAAAAAAGCCTCAAAGCTTTATTTTGAATGATCCACTGAATATACTGTATACTAATTTCCTACTTCATCCACTCAGCTGATGTATACCTATGTGTGTATATGGCTGCCTCCTGGTGACAAACTGCAAGGCTGCCTGTCCAGCAGCACTCAGTAAATCTATGACAAAAGGTGAGCTGAATTCCGTGTATGAACACAGAACTGGAAATTGAATCAATGTCATTGGTTTTCGGCCTTCTGACAAATGAATTGTGATGTACTCTGCCAGCCAGCACAGCCCAGGATTTCCTCCTCACAAACAAGCAGCGTTCAGTCAGGCGGGCCAAAAGGTCCCCCAAATTACAAACCATTCCTCTTCTTCTGTCAAAAGCCATCCCGTCAATTTGTATAATTACACCCTTGAAGAACTGAGAATTGAAGGCTGGAGGAAACATTTAGGCAAAGTGTAACAAGTAAATGAATGAAAATGTAGTTTTAATCATTTGATGTAAAACGGAATGGGCCTACCTGTTATTGCTGGGTGCGTGTTTATATGTGATCGCTCTACAAACTCTTGCTGAAATGCTTCAGATTAAACAGACTAAGTGGGATGTTTACATTTTATTTTCATTAGATTTTATTCTGTCTGCATAGCCAGGAAAACAATAGTATTGCATAAAGCATTGTAGGAAATATGCAGACAGTATAAGGCTAGCTTTTTTTTCTATGCTGGATAGTTAGGTGCACACTGATAACCCTCATTATTTTACTACACTGCTCCACATAACATATATATATATATATATATACTGTATGTTTTGCTATCAACA
The DNA here is from genome assembly GCF_040937935.1 of Hyperolius riggenbachi. Taxonomy (NCBI): domain Eukaryota; kingdom Metazoa; phylum Chordata; class Amphibia; order Anura; family Hyperoliidae; genus Hyperolius; species Hyperolius riggenbachi. The sequence continues at coordinate 360,123,406 of NC_090650.1, forward strand.
TGGTGGAGCCAGGTTTACAAATTACAATACCCTTCCTTGTATGGGCAATATGCATGGTGGCACAGGCTTTTGTACTACTAGTTGTAGGTCTGTGATAGGAAGGGAAGGGGGGAACCTAGCTTTTAGCTTCGCAGAAAGGCATGTTGACTGCACCACTGAGGTAAGTGCAGAATCTAAGTGACCACGGGTGTTCCCCAGAGCGACCCGCAAGGGACAATGGACTTTTAGCTGCCTAGTGCCCATCAGGTTGCACTGTTACCCTAACAGTGGTTTGGAGAACAGAGGACACTGCCAGTGTGGAGACTTTGCCAATAATTAACCGTAGTCTGAGTAGCAAACCAGTGGTCAAGGGCAGGTAGCAGATAATCGTAGTCAGTAATAGGTCAAGGGTCGAGGCAGGCCGAGATCAAACGTAATCAGTGTAACTAGCCAGGAGTCGGGACAGGCAGATAGCAATCGTGGTCAGGAACAAGCCAAGGGACAGAATTACAGAGATCAGGAGTAGTCAATAGCAAGCCATGTCAGGGAACCAGGAATCAATCAGAAATATCACACCAGAACTCTGGCAAATGCAGTAACAAGCTGAAACGAACTGTCAGCACTTGCTACAGGGTGGAAGAAGCTTTTATAGAGGAAATTCCATTTGGGCGCGGGTTTGAAACTCAAGCATGCGCAGACGTGTACAAACATTCACGATGGGAACGCGGACGCAGCCTTTAGTACGCGTACACCCGTTCACACGTGCACGCGTATGCCTGGATGTGAGAGCCCGCCAAGACCAGCCAGGAAGTAAGCAAAAGACTCGGCATACGCTAGGGAATTCCTGGCGCCTCAACACAGCACAGTGAGTATGACACTAGCTATCTTCTCATACACTTTGGGGTTTGCTAATTAAATGTTTTCTCCTCCTAGGAGAACATGAAAAATTACCAGTTTTGTGTTAGTTTTTCTGGTTTCAACAACAGAAACACTTCTTGTATCTATATATTTCTGTATATTGGCATAAAACCCCTGCCCTACTTATGCTATTTAGCCTAGGCTATGGTGCCATGCAAGGAGAGAAGCCAGCCCATCCTAACAGGTTGCATCTGATTGATTAACAGCTCAGATATGCAGCACCTCTAATAGGCTAACTACACACATTTCATTCAAAGCAGGTGCAATTCATATGCATTATTGACCCTAGTTCATATTTGAACTGAAAATTAATGGCATGGCTTTTTTGGGATGCACAGCCCCCCTTCTCTAACTTTTTTTCTAATGATGCCACGTAGTGTTGGGCGAACAGTGTTCGCCACTGTTCGGGTTCTGCAGAACATCACCCTGTTCGGGTGATGTTCGAGTTCGGCCGAACACCTGACGGTGCTCGGCCAAACCGTTCGGCCATATGGCCGAACTAAGAGCGCATGGCCGAACGTTCCCCGAACGTTCGGCTAGCGCTGTGATTGGCCGAACGGGTCACGTGGTTCGGACCCGAACGCGCTCTGATTGGCCGAACTGTCACGTGGTTCGGGTAAATAAATACCCGAACCACGTCATATCTCCGCCATTTGTCTGTGGGTTTAGCTTTGGGTAGGCAGGCAGGGTAGTTCGCGCTCCAGCCACGCTAGCCAGGGTCCCCCCCAGTCATTGTGTGTCGCTGCTGGGAATAGTAGTACACCGCTCGCTCAGCATTCTGTTTACTGCCACTCTGTGTACCTCGCTCAGCCACACTATATAGCATTCTGTTTACTGCCACTCTGTGTCTGCTGGGAATAGTAGTACACCGCTTGCACAGCCACACTATATAGCATTCTGTTTACTGCCACTCTGTGTACCTCGCTCAGCCACACTATATAGCATTCTGTTTACTGCCACTCTGTGTCTGCTGGGAATAGTGGTACACCGCTCGCTCAGCCACACTATATAGCATTCTGTTCACTGTTCTGTGTCTGCTTGGAATAGTGGTACACCGCTCGTTCAGCCACACTATATAGCATTCTGTGTACTGTTCTGTGTCTGCTGGGAACAGTAGTACACCGCTCGTTCAGCCACACTATATAGCATTCTGTGTACTGTTCTGTGTCTGCTGGGAACAGTAGTACACCGCTCGCTCAGCCACACTATATAGCATTCTGTTCACTGTTCTGTGTCTGCTGGGAATAGTGGTACACCGCTCGCTCAGCCACACTATATAGCATTCTGTTCACTGTTCTGTGTCTGCTGGGAATAGTGGTACACCGCTCGCTCAGCCACACTATATAGCATTCTGTTTACTGTTCTGTGTCTGCTGGGAATAGTGGTACACCGCTCGCTCATCCACACTATATAGCATTCTGTTCACTGTTCTGTGTCTGCTGGGAATAGTGGTACACCGCTCGCTCAGCCACACTATATAGCATTCTGTTCACTGTTCTGTGTCTGCTGGGAATAGTGGTACACCGCTCGCTCAGCCACACTATATAGCATTCTGTTTACTGCCACTCTGTGTACCTCGCTCAGCCACACTATATAGCATTGCGTACTCTGCCAGTCAGTGTGTATATTGCTGGGATCAGTAATACTCCACTCACCGTCAACCACTATATGAGCTCAACATGAGTTCCCCAGAGACCTCCGCTGTGAGCAGCACTCCCAACAACAGCAACAGCCAACGCCCCACGCAAGCTATAACATCCACCCCAGCAGCCAGTGGTCAGCAGCAGCCCTCCCCGGAGGAGAACGTTGTGTCCATCAGTCCGTCGCCAGAGCGATTAATGAGGGCTGCCATTGAGGAGATGATGGGGCCTGATGTGGAGGAGGAGGTCTGGCTCAGGCCAGCATCCCAAGTTAATGTTGAGGACGATGAGGGGTCTGTGTCTGGGGATGTTGGGGTGGCAGAGGTGGTGGGTGGGTCAGACTCAGGAGAAGAGTTGTATGATGAGGATGATGATCGGGACCATCTGTATGTGCCTCAGAGTCCGACCCCGGAAAACATGTTGTATCGTGTGTTTAGGTACTAAAATCTGCGTTCCCTCCCAGTAGTGTTGGGCGAACAGTGTTTGCCACTGTTCGGGTTCTGCAGAACATCACCCTGTTCGGGGTGACTATATAGCAGACTATATAGCATTGTGTTTAATGCCACTCTGTGTACACGGCTCAGCCACACTATATAGCATTGTGTTTACTTCCACTCTGTGTCTGCTGGGAACAGTAGTACACCGCTCACCCGCCACTGTATAGCATTGTGCTCTGTGTCACTGCTGACAATAGTGGTACACCGCTCACCCACCACTGTATAGCATTTCTGTACTGCCACTGTACTGCTGCCAGTCAGCGTGTACTTTAAGGATAAGTGAAATGAGGAAGAAATCCGGTGAAAGAGGGAGGGGCAAGGGAAGAGGTGTTTCCCCTGACGGTTCACGTACAGGCCACAGGGGAGCACCCAAGAAAACCCACTCAATACTGCCCATGTTGTCCAGGACAACAACCCTCACAGATCCAAAAGAACAGGACCAGATAATTACTTGGATGACCTCTCAAGCGTCCAGCAGTGGGTTAAGCAGCACCAGCACATCACGCACGAGGTCCGAGTCCTCAGCCAGTTAAAGTCTGGGCTTTCTTTGAAGACTGCACTGAGGATGTTACCATGGCGATTTGCAAGGTGTGCAAGACCCGCCTGAGCAGGGGGAAAAGTATTAACAACCTCTCCACCACCAGCATGAGCCGCCACATTCTATCCAAACATCCCACTCTGTGGGCAAACGCGGCAGGACAGGGTACCACCAGCAACACTGCCTCCCTTGGGTTCACCAGACTCACCACCAGACCCGCCTCAGCAGCAGCAGTAGCCCAGCCATTGCGTGGTTCACAACATTCACAAACATCAGACGATGCTGACACTGTCACTTTCCGGACTAGTGCTCTTGAGGTCTCCCAGTGTTCATCAAACACAACAACCAACAGCCCTTCGGTGTGCAGCGCTACGGTTGAGTTGTCTGTTTCTGAGATGTTTGAGCACAAGAGGAAATTGCCAGCAAATGACCCCCGGGCCGTGGCAGTAACAGCCAGCCAGCATAGCCAAGCTTCTGGCCTGCGAAATGCTGCCATATCGAGTGGTGGAGACAAACAGCTTCAAGGGCATGATGTCAGTGGCCATCCCACGTTACGTGGTTCCCAGCCGCTACCACTTTGCGCGCTCTGCAGTGCCTGAGTTGCATGAGCACGTGGTCAGCTAAATAACCCGAAGCTTGAAGAATGCCGTTGCCTGCAAGGTTCACCTCACCACTGACACCTGGACGAGTGCGTTCGGCCAGGGTCGATACATCTCCCTTACCGCGCACTGGGTGAACCTTGTGGAGCCTGGCAGCGATTCCTCACCTGCTACGGCGCGGGTGTTGCCCACGCCGCAAACAGCTGGATAACAACAGCAGCACCTACCTCTCTGACTCCTTCTCCTCCAACGCATCTCAAAGCTGTACCTCATCCGGAAATGCTAACCCAGCACCAGCAGCAGTAGGATCGTGGAAGCAGTGCAGCACAGCTGTTGGCATGCGTCAGCAAGCGTTGCTGAAGCTGATCTGCCTTGGGGATAAGCAGCACACAGGGGAGGAAATTTGGAGGGGAATAAAGGAACAGACGGATTTGTGGCTGGCACCGCTGGACCTGAAACCGGGCATGAAGCTAGACACCTGGCACGAACTGGCAATGTACGCAATAGAGGTGCTGGCTTGCCCGGCAGCCAGCGTTATGTCGGAACGCTGTTTCAGTGCTGCCGGAGGCATCATCACAGATCGGCGTATCCGCCTCTCCACAGAAAATGCAGACCGTCTGACTCAAATTAAAATGAATCAATCCTGGATTGGAAACGACTACGCAACACTCCTGGACCCCAACCAAGTAACATGACCGATGAACATCTGGGATGGTTTAGCGTTTCCGGTCCCTGTTTATTGAACCTCTCATCTGTATTACATTTATGACTGCATGGCGGCAAAAAGCATTGCTGCTATATCCGCACGCTTTTTGTCCTCATGCAAGGCCTGGGTTGTTGTGTCTCACAAAGCGTGGCCTTCTCCTCCTGCGCCTCCTCCTGTTCCATCACGTGTGCTGCTGCTGCTGCTGCTGCTGGGTTAGCGTTGCCGCGTGGTCCCTGTTTATTGAACCTCTTATCTTTATTACATTTATGACTACATGGCGGTACAAAGCATGCTATCCGCACGCTTTTTGTCCTCATGCAAGGCCTGGGTTGTTGTGTCTCACAAAGCGTGGCCTTCTCCTCCTGCGCCTCCTCCTGTTCCATCACGTGTGCTGCTGCTGGGTTAGCGTTGCCGCGTGGTCCCTGTTTATTGAACCACTTATCTTTATTACATTTATGACTGCATGGTGGTACAAAGCATGCTATCCGCACGCTTCTTGTCCTCATGCAAGGCCTGGGTTGTTGTGTCTCAAAGCGTGGCCTTCTCCTCCTGCGCCACCCTCCTCCTGTTCCATCACGTGTGCTGCTGCTGGGTTAGCATTACCGGTCCCTTTTCCTGGAACCTCTTATATGTATTACATTTATGACTGCATGCCGACAAAAAGCATGTTACCTGTGCAAAGAAAACAGACATTTCCCGCATTTAAAAGACAGTTTTCCCTTTGAAACTTTAAAATCGATTTTCTCAAAAACTATAAGCTCTTTTTGCTAAATTTTTTTTTCCTCTTGTACCCACTCCCAAGGTGCACATACCCTGTAAATTTGGGGTATGTAGCATATAAGGAGGCTTTACAAAGCACAAAAGTTCGGGTCCCCATTGACTTCCATTATGTTCGGAGTTCGGGTCGAACACCCGAACATCGCGGCCATGTTCGGCCTGTTCGGCCCGAACCCGAACATCTAGATGTTCGCCCAACACTAATGCCACGTAGCCTTCTGCCCCGGAGTACCCTGGGAGATCAACTGACATTCCTGCTTACTACATAGAGGGAAATAAAAACATCCCACCGTGATTCAGCTTGCCAGCAGTAAAGATACTAGCATCACTGGTATATATAAGGATCTAAATCTGAGTGATGTTGATTTTACAATGGGCACCCTCACTTAAAGGATGTCAAACTCTTTATATTAGAAGCAGACTATGCTATGTAAATGTGTGTCCATTTAAAAGTGTTTCTATGGAAGGTCTATGGAATCCTTTTAAGGCGTCTGGAGACTGAGCGCAACTGTATACGGGATGGAATGGGCACACATTGACTAAATAATGTATGCGCCCAAAAAAATTGAGATTTATAAATTTGGTAATTTTATCGGCCTTTCAGTGTCTATATTGTCTGTATTCAATTTATAAAGAATCTGATCACAATATTGTATTTTTATGAGGACGGGGACAAAGGAGGATGGGGAAGCCTCGTTCCAGAGGCTTCCCCCTCCCGAGGTAAGTACCCCCCAGAGGACTTTTTTTATTACAACTTTTCTTTAATGTGGTAGGAAACTCAAATATCATCATTGGTCTAAAGCATTAAACACAGTATAAAACAAATGGGAAAATACATTATTGGTTTCCAAATTACTGGACAAGTTAACAATTCAAACATCCTTCACTTCACTCTACTTCACTGAGCTACACTAAGCAAAATGAACGATGCAGGAAAGCTTCTGCTGTATCCAGGGGGAAGCAGAGGACTTTCTCTACTGTGTTTGCTTGTTGTTTGGCTTCATGCCTGAGGAAGAGACCTCAGGTGTCTTGAAAGCTTGCAGTTAAATCTATTAACAAGATGCTCAAAAGTACCATTTAAAGCTCTACAAAGGTTTTAGAACAAAAAATGAATTAAGCTAGTGCTTACAAGTTCAGCACTCCCCTGCCACTCCCACTGCCACTGCAGATATTTTTTGTAAGTACGGTATGTGTAGCCTTCTGACCAATGCCAATTGCCTGTCAATCCTGCAGCTAGGACAACAGCCCAATCCCAGATTTTTTTTTTTTTTCGTGAAGGTGAATATGGGACTACGAGAAAGAGCTCCACATTTAATGTAGTGCTACGTCTGTGCTACAATACAACAAGTCATTGCAAGCCTATGGTGTACTGAGGGACTCCATCATTTCATTTTTGTGGATCTGTTTAGTCAGAGCGGTGTACCTGTGGGGATCTGGTACTGGCTGGCTGACTAGATCTAAGATATTTTTTCATGTTTGATGCAGCCTTTCTAGAGAAATTCCTGTTTGGAAAAGTTAATCACATGAACCACAGGTCTGTGCTCAAAGTATAGACCTGCCAAGAGAGTAGTAGATTTTTGCACAAAGCCATTTCCTGACCTCACCCTCTCCCTTTCCTCAGCTCCCTCCTGTGGGCAGGGTCAAAACTGTATTTACTGGAACAGACTATCTGTTGCCCCCTCCTATATCTACCCTGCTTACTTCCTGTGTGAGATGATGGAATGGGGAGGAATTTTGATAGCTCATAGACTAGTGTTCTGGCTAGAAAACAGTTTCTGACATGGAATTACACAGGAAATCAGCGTTGCAAACTTAGCCTGCATGGCAATACAAACAAATAATAATTAAGTTAATTTAAAATGATTTAAATGCATAGCACATTAGGTTACATTCCACACATTATGCATTAAATATATAAATCTTAACTAGGGTTTTAAATAGTAACTGTGGTGAAAATAATGTAATGAATAAAATGATTATTATTTTTTACAATATCCTACCTAATAATTAGCAAGTGTCCCTGCGTCCTGTCTGTGTGGCAGTGTATTTGCGCTACTGCGTTTGTCCTGCACTGACACAGCCATTGGGACAGGATGCAGGATGGCTAGGAGGCTGGACATCCAGCCGGACCGGCCCGTGCACGGAGACTGGACGGGTGCACAGCGCCGGGCGGGTGGGTGCATGCGCATGTGCACTGACTGGCGGCGGCGACAGGACTGAGACCTAGAGCCCATTTTTAAATGGGCTTAGGTCAACTGGTTTAGGTGGTGACATTTTAAGTCCTTGCAGGTGATCTCTGCGGAATGTTCATTTATTGACAGTTTTATGCACAGAGGAAGATACTGCTTGCTTGCATGCTTGTTTGGCAGTTGGAAACAGTGTGGGAGGAGTTTCACCACAATATCAGCCATACAGAGGACCTTGATGATCTATTTGAGGAAAGGGGGTGTCAGCTACTCATTGGGATGAAGCTGTTATAATTTAAGTAGGCCTCAGTTATTTGGACTGAGTTAGTCAAAAAGGCTTGATGAGCAGACCTGCCCTTTAAGGGGATTTTCTCAGAGAGAAAATCTGCAATTCTGTCAGCAGAGCTAGAACATACCAAGAAGCTGTTCTGAACAAGGCCGCAGGTCTCCCTGACCTGGGCATGGAACAATAAACATCAGCTATGTTTTGTAAATATCCACATTCCTGCATATAGGGCAAATGCCTCATTGATTATTAATCGAGTAGGTGTGTATGATGACACCACAAGTGGGTCCACCAATAGACTGATATAGGGGGTGGCGAAGATGATGTCATATTTAACTCTTTCCTAGTTGGTATTAAACCCGGAGTGAGCGATGGAGAGGGCATTCTGCTTCTTCCTTCCGCACTAGCTCGCAAGGCCGACTGGGACCTCTAAGTATGTTCTTACTTTCTGTAATCTGATATAATGTCTGCTGTACATAGGTAGTCTAGATGTAACATAGAGTAGATACAAGAAGACCTGGGTATCTTCAGTAGGAAGATACTCACGCAGCTGTAACGCAACATGGAAGTATGCTTTGCCAGGAGATGATAAACTGTATCTATCTGTATTTCTGTTACTTGAATAAATAACGTAAACATTGAAGAAGCCTGAGAAAGTCTATCTCCTGTTTGCTGTGTGGAGAGTCAAGTGATCTCACAATCTGTGAGACGGTGGTGTCAAAGCAAGGTGATAAAGAACAGGTTCTAACAGAAGCTACTGATTGGGATGAAGGTCAATCCTGGGTTAAAGTTCCTCTTTAATAATTCCAAAGATCCTCGCTCATATAGAGTAACATTAGGTGACACGTGCATGTGCATGAATTGCCTAGTAGAGATGGGCCGATCATCCGATTTTCGGTTCGCGAATCACGTTCGTGAACCTCCGCAAACATTCGCAAACATGCGAACTTCCACAAACCGCAATAGACTTCAATTGGGAGGCGAACTTTGAAAACTAGAAACATTTATGCTGGCCAGAAAAATGATGGAAAAGATGTTTCAAGGGGTCTAACACCTGGAGGGGGGCATGGATGAGTGGGATACACGTCAAAAGTCCTGGGGAAAAATCTGGATTTGACGCAAAGCAGCGTTTTAAGGGCAGAAATCACATTGAATGCTAAATTGAGAGCCTAAAGTGCTTTAAAACATCTTGCATGTGTATACATCTATCAGGGATTGTAATTAGAGTACTGCTTCACACCGACACACCAAACTCACTGTGTAACACACCGCAAACAGTTGTTTGTGTTATGATGGCCATGCTGGACTGGTGCGCACCGTGGCCAGAGTGCAGGCGATAGCGGTTTTCAAGCCCATATGGTCGCAGGGCTGAGGTAGCTGAATGATAGAACAACAGTGACTGAGTGTCCAGCTGATCGAATTTGGTCTGTCCACAATGAAGAAACAACCTTATTATCTATCTTCTTGGGTCAGGTGTGCCTGCGTGTATCAAAAAAGGGCGCCGGGAAAAAAGGGCGCAGGATATAGCCGAAATTATAAGTTGTAATGTAAAAACAATATTTTTCGTTTATAGCTTATAAACAAAAATATAGTGCTAAATCGGTTCAATAAACGGAAATGAAACGGCAAAATATCGTCTATACCAATAAACGATATTTACACTTGTATTAAGCACAGTAATACAATGGTAGATTTTACAGGTATTTTACTGCAATTATACCTAACTGTAGGCTCACACAGATCTCTCCCTATCCCTAACCCCTAGACCCCCCCCCCTTGTGTAAATATACATAATTTAATAAATTGTGTATATTACAAAAATTGTACTGTAACTATACCTATCCCTCCCTACTCTCACACAGAACCCTCCCTGTATCTATCCCTAACCCCTAGACCCCCCTAGTGGTGCCTAACCCTAACCACCCCACTGGTGGTGCCTAACCCTAAGACCCCCCCTGGTGGTGCCTAACCCTAAGACCCCCCTGGTGGTGCCTAACCCTAACCCCCCCAATGGTGGTGCCTAACCCTAACCACCCCCCTGGTGGTGCCTAACCCTAACCACCCCCTGGTGGTGTATATTGTACTGTAACTATACCTATCCCTACTCTCACACAGAACCCTCCCTGTACCTATCCCTAACCCCTAGACCCACCTAGTGGTGCCTAACCTTAACCCCCCCTGGTGGTGCCTAACCCTAAGACCCCCCTGGTGGTCCCTAACCACTCCCCGGTGGTGCCTAATCCTAAGACCTCCCTGGCAGTGCCTAACCCTAAATCTTCCCTGGTGGTGCCTAACCATAACCATTCCCCTAGTGGTGCCTAACCCTAACCATCCCCCTGGTCATGCCTAACCCTTACTTTCCCCATTGCACAAACACCCTTACACACGTTTAAACAATAATATATTTAATCCTTCGCTATAAATAACATGAATAGAATAATTTATATATTTGTAATAGAATAAATAGCGTTAAAATCACGTACACATTAATAATATTATAAATAGAAAAAGGTATATATATATAATAGAATGGATATAGAATAGAAAAGCGATATATTAGAAAACTATAATCAACGCATTCTGGGTGCCAGAATCAGAGCAAAAGGAGGAAGATATGTCACGGTTCCATTCGGAAGCTGAGAAAGTTGAGGTGTTCTGTGTTAAATAGTTAGTCAACTACGTCCTGACAATATTGGGGGTTGATGGCACGTGCCTTCTTCTGAACATTGTACTTTGGTCGAGGGCACGAAATCACGACAGCGCGACCTCGAACAGACCTGTCAGGTGGCCTGCCTCTGGCTCTGCCTCTTGTTTTGTCCATATTGGGGGGGATGAAGTGAAAAGTATGCACTGACTTGACTAATACAATATATGGTTACACAGGTGCAGTGAAAAGGTTGCAGTGACTGCTGGTACAACAATGTGCGGTTACACAGGTGCAGTTAACAGGTATGCATGGACTGGTATACTAAACAGTGTGCAGTCACACAGGTGCAGTGAACAGTTAGGTAGGGATTGGAATTACAAATGTGCAGCTGTCACACACAGGTACCGTTAACAGGTGCAATGACTGGTGGTATATTACACTGCTTGCGCTCACGTAGGTGCACTGAACAGGTTACAGGTATGCACTGCAGTGATTGGAATTACAAATGTGCAGCTGTCACACACAGGTACCGTGAACAGGTGCAATGACTGGTGGTATTAACAATGTGTGCACTCACGTAGGTAGGTAGGTAGGTAGGTAGGTAGGTGGGTAGGTGCACTGAACAGTGAACAGGTGCAGTGATTGGGATTACAAATGTGCAGCTGCCTGTCACTCACAAAGGGAGTGACTGAATGTGCTGGGCCTGGCAGTGGCACAGTAGGAATTACCACCAAGGGGCCAAAGGCCAGCTGTGACTGACTGGGCTGTATATAATGCAAGTGGGCCACAAAAAAAAAAAAATAGATCACAAGAACAAGATTAGCTCTCAAAAGTATCAGCAAAGAGCAAGCTAACAAGCCTACAAGAGCCTAACTACGCTTTACCTATATATCTCTCTGCAGCAGCTCTCCCTTTTCTACTTACTGCCGGCACATGAGTGAGTGAAAAGCCTGACGCTGCCTGCCTTTTATAAGGGGGGTGGGGCTCCAGGAGGGAGTGTAGCCTGATTGGCTTCAATGTGCCTGCTGACTGTGATGTAGAGGGTCAAAGTTGACCCTAATGATGTACTATGGGGGTGAATTGAACTTTCGGAAAAGTTTGCGGTGCTCTGCGATTGCGAACCCCAGAAGTTTGCCGGTTCCCGTTCACCGGCGAACCGTTCGGGCCATCTCTATTGCCTAGCATTAATTAATGAGACTTAGGGCCATCTAAAACTGAAAGCTACAGTATGACAGGATCCTGCCATCAGAGGGAGTTAGCTGCTGTTTGATAGGAGAAAAGAGGCCTCATCTATACTTGTAAAAACAAAACAAAAAAGCAGGAGCAGTCAGAATCAGTGGTGCTCAGCAAGATTTTGGATATCCAAACTACCCAGATAATCCAAACTTTTTCCACTATCTGAACTTTGAATATCAATTCGGATATTTTTTAAAACCTGAATAGACAAGCAAACCCGGATTTTCCATCTGAAATTCGAAATCCGGGCGGATAGTTAGTTCAGATATCCGAGCAGAAGTCAAAATCACCTGAGAGAGAGAGAGAGAGAGAGAGAGAGAGAGAGAGAGATACTGAGGTCGGATATCCGATTCGGATTGGAAAATTTTGGACTCGGATATCCGACCCGGATCGGATATCTGGGTATCCGGATCCGAATTAAATGCAGATAGTGAAAAGTGGTATCCGAGCAGCACTGGTCAGAATTAAAGGCAGTGATGAACTAGTTAGCACTAGCTTAACCTTAATAGTGATTTTGCTGTGTTTTCAGCATGATACAACATTCTATTGTTATTTCACAGCGAGAAAGCCTTCTACACTTGGTGGAGGTCTTCCTTAAATCATTGTGGTAGGTCAATATTTATATAACATGGACCCTTCCGAACTACCGTCACCGTCTAAACCATACAAATGAAGATTATGTTTCTATTTACATAATACAAATTCTTATATTTCCTGGCAAACAAAAGTTTCCATTATGTTTTCAGTAAGAAGTACTTTCCATGTATGGTAATTAATATAACCCTGGCATTTCTCTACCTTTCGAGAGAATAATACATACAGTCATATTGTTAAGGAGGATTGAGCCTGGACAGTATACAGTGCACTGTGCACCACTCTATATATTAAACACTGAGAAATACAAACACACGGCTTGTTTATATTAGTGTTAGTTCTGCCAATTGCAGGGGCTATCTAGTTACTTAATAGGGAAGCGAGAGCAAAACTGAGAAATTAGTACAACATATATTTTGAGTTTAGGAACCTCATTATGCTTTGAAAGGGCATTTGGGGGACAAACATATAGAAGTATATTAAACACAACTACTGAACAATAAACTGACATGAGACTTCCAGACAACGCATTTTGTGGGCTTTCTCCATACTTCCTCGGGTCTGTCATTTGCCAAAAAGCAGGACAAGGATTTCTCATTTGAGAGGTACTTCTGCTTATCTTTGACCTACTTTCTGACCCATAATAGACCTGAAGAAACACCTGCCACATGTATTGTTTGCAAGTGTTCTAATTAAGTTCAGTACTTCTTTAATTTGGTATTTAGCCATCCATGGCAGATAAGTCGAATTTTGCAAACTCATTATAAATGTTTTTTTCATTTTTTTTATTTTATACATTTTGTGGGTTTCTCTTGCTTAGTTCTTTTAATATCATACCTTTTTCTACAAAAAAAAGTCTATAGAACAGCAAGAAGTAGGCAGCGCTCCTAGGCTGCAAATGAAATGAAACCAACAGAGGTGTGCAGAGCCCTCCAGGGACTTATACACGCATTGGGGTTGATTCACTAAACCGTGCTATGACAAATAGCATGCCTTATCAGAGATAGCATGCCTTATCAAAGATAACACGCCTTATCAAAGTTTACACGCCTTATCACAGATAGCACGCCTTATCAAAGATAACACGCCTTATTAAAGTTTACATGCCTTATTAGAGTAGCATAGCGAGCGCTACAAACTTAGGCCTGCTAATTGGCAATGGCACTCATCCTGCCCTGAGCCCCTGTGGGTTCGTAGCGCTCGCTATACTACTCAAATAAGGTGTGTTAACTTTGATAAGGCGTGTTATCTCTGATAAGGTGTGCTATCTCTGATAAGGTGTGCTATTTATCATAGCACGGTTTAGTGAATCAACCCCATTGAATGCAAATCAGATGCAAACTATGCACTAATCCCTAATCTAAATAGAATGAATGCAAACTCATACACATAAATGCAGCTAGCGACAAGTAGACTTACATTTTTGTACAACAGGAGGAAATGACAGTGCTTTCACATATAGTCTGCACCCAAATTGATCAGCTGCATAGATGTGCAGAGCCCAAACATGAGCAACTGACACAACTTTTGTTCAAAACAGATGCAGCAAAGGAGGACGTTGGCTTCAAAAACAGACGATGATGACGTGGCCTTTCGGAAGAGACCTAACACTAACTGACAATTAAACATAGTTAAAGAGAACCCGAGGCGGGGATCTAGGAATGAAATCCCAATACAGAGGCTGGGTCTGCCTAAAGAGCCCAGCCTCTGTTGCTATTTAGATTCCCCCTAAGCCCCCCCTGCGCTCAGCGAGACCCCATAATTCACAGCCGCGCTGTGCAGCTGTGTTTACCTTTGTGACGTCAGTCTCGCTCTCCCCCGCCTACTGCAGAGTTCCGGTCCCCGCCCGCATCCCTTCCCTCCAATCAGCGTGGAAAGAAGGGACGTGGGTGGGGACCGGAGCGATGCAGGAGGAGGGGGAGAGCGGAAACTGGCATTACAAAGGTAAATTCAGCCGCTGCTGACACGCTCAGTGTCGGCAGCGCGGCTGTAAATTATGGGGTCTCGCTGAGTGCAGGGGGGGCTTAGGGGGAATCTAAATAGCAACAGAGGCTGAGCTCTTTAGGCAGACCCAGCCTCTGTATGGGGATTTCATTCCTAGAACCCCGCCTCGGGTTCTCTTTAAAACCTGAGGCTGCTAGCCCATAAATGGTCTACACATTTTTTCCAAAGAACAGCAAAAAGTAGGCAGCACTTCTAGGCTGCAAATAAAATGAAACCAACAGAGGTGTGCAGAGCCCCCCAGGGACTTATGCACACCTTGAATGCAAATCAGATGTAAACTATGCACTAATCCCTAATCTAAATAAATTGAATGCAAACTGATACACGTGGATGCAGCTAGCCACAAGCAGACTTACATTTTTGTAAACTGCATTTCTTCCGATGCTATGTGGAAGGACCTCCACTATCTCTGCCGCTCTTTGGAGTTAAAAAAGCACTGCCACTTTCCAGGGATGTTACCAAGGTTTTTTAGCGCCTGGTGACAGTCAGTTTTTGTGCCCCCTCCTGGCCATCTCATGACACATTTATTTCATGTTTCATGTCAGAATGAAACAGGAAATAACAGAAAATGAAGTGCATTTAACCCATTAGCAACCACATATAGCAAAACTATATGTTGCTGCATGGCTCATTTTTTTTCTTTGTGCAGCTGGGGATGCGTGCCTTCCCCAGCCTGGCATGGTGTGCAGAGCGGCAGGGAGCTTTCCTATTTACCTACTCCAGGTGGATGGACGGCATCTCCTTTCCTCCGCCGGCGGCGCTGCAATGCCGACATCTTCTTTGTAGTTCTGATCACATGATATGACGTGATCGTAACCCAGGGGATGGTGTCAGCAGTGCAGCGCCGCCTGGTGGTGGAAGAGGCATGATGGAAGAGCCAATCCAGCTGCCTGGAACCGGTGGACATAAAGAAGCTCCCTGCGCCACTCTGCACCTAAATGGCATTTGCCATTTGAAGATGCCCTGGCATTCATTATCTGTCTCAAGATAATTAGTGCAGGGCTGTTATTAGGTCAAGGGGCATCCCTGAAGCAGGTTTGGCCATCACTATTGACCATCTCTAGTAACCAATCCAATAAAATGTTGTCAATGTCTCAAGCCAATATTGAATTAAATTACAACACTTCCGCCAAACATAGTACATATCTTAGACCTCTCTATACATACCTGGTATTCTTCAAGCTTATAACCTGTGCAGGTTGACCCAACACGCTACCCTTCTCCTCACTCTCTGTTCTTCCCCAAAAGGGATGTATTGTCCGCAACACTAGAAAGAGAGTGTGCCAGGGCTCAAAGGAAACAGATGCAAAAGTTAAGAGAAAGAAAGCCCATATGACTAGCACCACTCAAAAGTATAACAAAGTTTATTCACAAATTGTATATATAACTGCAAATACATATGACATATTGGAGTGTCAAGAATATCTCCAATATGTCATTTGTATTTGCAGTTATATATACAATTTGTGAATAAACTTTGTTATACTTTTGAGTGGTGCTAGTCATATGGGCTTATTTTTTTGTCTCCGTTCTTCCCCGTTATGAATCCCTTCTCTATCAGTCTAAAATTAGTTGTTTAACATCAGAGTTGAGTTACTTTTGTCTTTATATTCCAAGCCCAGAGTGGCCATGTTAATTGGAATATCTAGACATAAATAGTCCTTGCTACCACATATTTTATTGTTGTATGCAAAGTTTTCCAAACTGTTTGTAAACGAAAATGATGTGAGTAATGATCCGGGTCAAACCGCTATCCTGATGTTATCTCTTTGATGTTGTTACTCTTATGCATACTGTTGTTAAATTTGAAAAACCTGAATAAAAATTATTGAAATAAAAAAAAATTTGTCATTGAATTATTTGGACCTTTTAGGCCTCAGTCAGGTGAGGCAGCCAGGTCTGTAATTGTTGATCAGGTTTAAGCCTAGAGAAATAATGTAATTTTATAGCACAGTAAGTTAATCCTCTTTTATTAACTTATCACATTTCTGTGTTAAAAAAGCTTTAGGAAGAAAGCAATAAGCAAGTTCTAGTTATGAATGGAATGCCATGTTTTATGAGATGCACAGAACACGGTCATAACAGAGTCATGTGGATAATAGGACAGAGAAGAAGTGTTTCAGAAGCTGCCTTACAGCAACTGTGCTCTGTGAGAGAAATGATTACACGTATAGTGAATAAAATGTGAGTGAAGAAGTGAAAATTGGTAATTGTTATATTTTATGCATTTAAAGAATCAATTAGCCAGCCCTCGGCACTCTTCTCGTTGTGCAGGCAGGAAGAGACATGAAGATTGAGCTTCTGTGGAAATGTGAAGAGAGCTATTTTCCATATGTAAAGCAATGTAAAAATCTTTGGCTAATTATACCCACGGATAGGGAAATGCACTTATTTTGAGAGTACGTTTTGTCTAAACATGGACCTCATACATCATCCCAAAGATGTTCATAAGCCTCCACAAAAATCTACTGATTAATAGAGAACCATTTCTTAGAGCTTGTTTCTACGGGGGGCAATTCACAGCGTTTCCCCGCGCACAAATTCAGAGAGGGAATCAAAGCCTATTGAGAGGTCAGTAGGCTGCTTCCAAATTCACATGTGGGGAACAACAATTGGATGCTTGGCAGCAATTTTTTGCATCACACAAGTGAATCCCTATTGCCGTGGCATGACTAGATAGATTGCATTCTTGCACTAGAACAAGTGGTGGCGTACTTTTCCAACATGTAGGCTAACCTAAGTGGAAATGTTACAAGAAGGCTGCCATATTTATTTCCTTTTGAGCAATACCAGTTGCCTGGCTTTCCTTCTGATCCTCTGCCTATAATACTTTCAGCCATAGACCCTGAACAAGCATATGCAGTTCAGGTGTTTCTGACAATATTGTCAGAACTGAGAAAATTAGCTGCATGATTGTTTCTGATCTACTTCAGACACTACTGCAGCCAAATAGATCAGCATGACTGCTAGGCAACTGGTATTGTTTAAAAGGAAACAAATATGGCAGCAGAGGCGGGACAAGGTCCTCCAGCACTTAAGGCTGAGACGCTAAAGTGCGCCTCTCCATCCCTCCCCACCCAGCCGTCACACACTGATTGCTATTAGACTTAAGCCCCATCTACACCATACAATATTTTGTGCGATTCGGTTCAATTCGATTCGATTCATTGATTTGATGGACATGTCGGATTTCATCGAATCAAATCAATGAATCGAATTGAATCGGATCGCACAAAAAATTGTATGGTGTAGATGGGACTTAAGAGGCCCCAGGGCCCCCAACACTTTAATCTGTAGTTATCTGGCTTGCAGTCACTGCCATGTATCCCCTTTTCTTATTTCTCTCTGCTTCATACACAATAGGGCAATGAAAGCTGAGTGAGACACTGTGCCCTGAGGCTGGAGCCTCTCCCGCCTCTGCCCCTGTATGGCAGATTCCATATCACTCTAACCTCACGTTCACTTTAATGACTATTGCAAAATGATGGCTTTATGGCTTGATAAAGGGTGTCAGGCTTGAAACAGCAGGCTGTCGCCATGGCCATTTTCTCTCTTTTTTTATGCTGACATTATGTTATTTTAATGACGTTTGAATAAAAGAGCATTGTTTTACTACTGGTGGTGCCAACCTCGTAGCATTGCCTGCACATTGGTCACTTGGCACTGTGTCCCTGGGCTTGGGCACACCAATGTTCTATTTGCATGGATGCTCCTTCACTCCTGTTTTTTTGCTACCTTATGGGAATAGAAAATTCTAGATGTAGAATAAAGACAGTATGTATAATTAATATCATTTCGGACATGATGAAGTGTTAAAGAAGTGCCTTTAGGGCCCTAAAGCAGGAAGGGACTGCCAGTGGCATAGCAATATGGGATGCAGAGGTAGCACCTGCACCGGGGCCCCCGGACCAGAAGTGCCCATCAAGCACCCTCCTCCAACTGCTGTATTAGCTCTTCATTGGTACTATGCTGGTATTATAATGTCATCTAGATGTGCTGTGCAAAGTGGTAATCATTAGCTAACTGTTCTCCTCCTACTACTGTAAACTCTCTGTCCCTGCAGCTGATTTTGGCAGATTTTGGTGTTCCATATCAATTGCTTTAGAGGGGTCTGATGTAAAACTTGCACTGGGTCCCCTACCTGCTTAGCTACGCCTCTGGGGACTGCATCTGCATTACATAAATAAAAGGAATGTAACAAACATTGTAAAAAAAGTAATCAGAATTACAATCTGGAAGCTGAAAAATAAGTAGCTATTAACATAAATTTAAATCCAAAGATTTTACAAAGAGATTCAATTGGTCCATTTTCAAGCTGCATACATTTCCATATAGAATTTGCATCCCTGGAATTTTGCCATCCCTAGTGGGGGCCATAACGGTATTACATATTGGATTTCATGCAGACATTGCATTTTATAATTTACATGCGATAGGGTGCCCCTTGTGTGGCTGCTACCTCTGTCTTCAATTATATGACGTGTGCGTTTGTGTAATCCAAGTGATACTTCATTTTCTGGCATTTCAAGTGCTTAGACTGATGGTTCTTTGCTATGAATTATTGAATTATATCTATGTGAAGTGCTTATAACAAAGTATGCATATGTTTTAATTTTTGCCAAAAGTAATTCTTAATATTTTTTTTAATCAATTATACCCACAATACGTTGGTTTTAGAGAAGACGTCAGAGGTTCATGCCTCCTCTTATTTAACTACTTTATCCACCACTACAGTATATCTACATCCTCTGTGACTTCACCTAAGCCACGAGGACGTAGATATATGTCGTGTAGCTAAAGCAGTTCTGTACACGTTTGGGCTTGCTCCTGTGCACACCTCCGGCAGTATCTGATGCAGCACTAATTGGTGTAAAGTAATATATGTTCCCTGAGCCAATAAGATTTATTTTTACCATTTAAAATACTTTTATTTTCTCAGTTCATAGTGTAAAATACACACTGTAGTATCATTCCTGAATTAAATATCCTCGCCAAAAATTGTGACAGAAACATAATCTAAGTTTTTGTGATAAACGGTAGAAATAGCTAATCAAAATTTACGTTTTTTTAATCTACAGTAGCACTTTTTATTTTTAAACTGGATATTGGTGAAACTTTTTTTTCCATTAAAATGCATAGAGAATAAAACTGTTTGAGGGAAAAAATGCCATATAATTAAAGCCTAGTTTGTCTTGGAAAAAAACAATATACTGTATATTTTATTTAGGTGTCATAAGTAGGGATAAAGTTAATGCTGAATGAATAGGGACATCGCTAAATCGTCAAAACTGCTCTGGTCCATAAGGGGGAAACAAGGTCTTGACGCAAAGTGGTTAAAGATTAATAATGAAGCTGGCTAAAAATTTGATGTAAATTATTTTTGTTGCAGTGAAGACAAAACCAGGAAAAATCTGCATCACACTAACTTAATTCCCCTCCATTGCCAACCACTAACAGCCCATAATAAATTAAAGATTTGAATTCTTTACTGTATTTTTATTTTATTTAAAATGATTCACTCTTTTCCCAAAGTATCTATTTTTGCTTCAAAAAAATAACAAAAGAAATACAATTATAATTACAGTAGGTACAGGTTAAAATAAAATTAAGCACAATTTAATCAATGTTCCACAAATTAAATTTATTAATTTAACACAAAACTAAGTGAAGGGAGATAACTGTACATATCTAAGGACACAGCATGCTTTTTTGTACAATGCGGCTGAAATGTTTAATATTTGGGCACTATTTGAAAAAAAAAAAAAAAAAAACCTGTGTAGTGTTGTACTTTACCCTATGAATTAAAAAAAAAAACAATGCATTTTATTATTCAACCTTTCCTTATTCTAGCAGCATCAAGAGTCCATAATTTGAGCAGTGTGCTTGCTTTGCTGTGTTAGGTGCGGGAAAGTACCAAGCAGTGTTTTAAAGGGAACCACCCACCACTTTTCTTTTCCTGATTTCTAATAGCTATGGAAGCTGCCATGCTCCCCCTCTTCTAGCTGCCCAGGGAAGGTGTGAAGATAGCATCTGTGGTTTTTGTAAACTATATGAAGTACAGTGTTTTATCTAACTTTTGTTGAGCTTTTTTTTGCTTTTTTTTTTATTGCTGAGCTGTTATTTGCTCTCTGCTAATGTGTGCAATAAAACAATTACATCATGTCTGAAAAGTCTGTGATCGGGCAGGCCTACGAAGTAGGAGGGAGTAGGATAATAAACACCTCTTCTAAACTCTTAAGTCTAAAAAGAAGAGGTAATTTTTTTAATAGTGATCCACATTGTTGGCATGCATCTTTAATGTTCTATTGAGACAGCCTGCATGCTAAGAATGGTGCACGGTTCACTTTAAGATTACAGCTGGTAATAAAATAGATGGATCGGAGACTTGCAGTCTTTAAATTGGAAGTGAAGTGCAGCAGCATGACAACAGGAACACAATAGTTTGGCAAAGCGGCGCCACACATTACCCAGGTGTTGCATTGCATACAGTAAAGCATACAGTCAATGAAGAGTATACACTGTAACTGTCAATGCATAGGTTTTGCAGTAACACACTGCATGTAGTGCATTACAATACCACACTCCGATATACTGCAAAGCACCAGCTGCACAGTAAATGCTGCATAAGTGGTACACAGGTGCTGCATTGCAGTGCTGTAAGTGCTGTTATAAAACTTCCCCGCAACGCACCACTGTGAATGTAGCCTAAAGGAAGTTCAGCGGAAGAATTACTACACAATGTTGCCCCAACCTCTCTCAGACTGAGTGCTGCAGTGCAGAGGATTACAAGAGGCTTATTAAAAGCTGGACTGCAGTGCTTGTATAAGTTCTACATAAAAATACAGGTCCTTCTCAAAAAATTAGCATATTGTGATAAAGTTGTGATGGTCTGGGGTGCCATGTCAGCTGCTGGTGTTGGTCCACTGTGTTTTATCAAGAGCAGGGTCAATGCAGCTAGCTATCAGGAGATTTTGGAGCACTTCATGCTTTCATCTGCCTGAAAGCTTTATGGAGATGAAGATTTCATTTTTTCAGCACGACCTGGCACCTGCTCACAGTGCCAAAACCACTGGTAAACATGGATGAGCAGAAACTACGCCAGTGCGAATTTACGCATCGTATTTCGCATCTACAAATCGTAGTTCATAGACGAAGTTTCAAAACTACACTTCCGCATTTACGCGTAGCGAAGTACCACTGTGCATAGTTTACGCCTGCTACGTGTAGTTAACATGTGTATTGCGAAGTATACTACGATGCGGTTCTCGCGTATATTTTTCCGCGTACGGATTAAATTTACGCTTGCGCATGCCTAGAAATAGTATTGTTAGTTGTATGCATACAAAGTACGCATTGGAAAGGGGAATGTACGCATGGAATAGGTCAAATTAAAGGGGAATTAATGCAGAAATTTTTCCGCATAAGGGCATAAGCGTCTGCATACAATACGCTTTGCACTATGCGTAATTGCGTATTTTAATACGTAGTCTACGAAATGCGTACGTAGCGAATATTTGATTTCTGAGCCGTAGTTTGGCGAAGCGCAATTGCGTAAAACTACGCGTAGTTCCAGCGTAGTGAAGTTGGCTGACTACGACCATCCCTGCTGGTAAATGGTTTACTGACCATGATATTACTGTGCTCAATTGGCCTGCCAACTCTCATGACCTGAACCCCATAGAGAATCTGTGGGATATTGTGAAGAGAAAGTTGAGAGACGGAAGACCCAACACTCTGGATGAGCTTAAGGCCGTTATCGAAGCATCCTGGGCCTCCATAACACCTGAGCAGTGCCACAGGCTGATTGCCTCCATGCCACGCTGCATTGAAGCAGTCATTTCTGCAAAAGTATTCCCGACCAAGTATTGAGTGCATAACTGAACATAATTATTTGAAGGTTGACTTTTTTGTTTTAAAAACACTTGTCTTTTATTGGTCGGATGAAATATGCTAATTTTTTGAGATAGGAATTTTGGGTTTTCATGAGCTGTATGCCAAAATAATCAATATTAAAACAATAAAAGGCTTGAACTACTTCAGTTGTGTGTAATGAATCTAAAATATATGAAAGTCTAATGTTTATCAGTACATTACAGAAAATAATGAACTTTATCACAATATGCTAATTTTTTGAGAAGGACCTGTATATTTGTTGATTTTTATAACCACATTATTATTATTACGCATTTAAAGAGAGCTGATGTTTTCCACAGCGTGTTTTAGATTACATCAAATGATGTCAATAACTGTAACTCATAGAAGCTTAAAAGCCATCCTACCATTTTTAAAGCCAATTTTTACCCTGCCAGTAAGTTTTTGGGATGCATAAGAAAACCAGAGTGCATGGATTAAACTCCATACAGATAGTGTGTCCATGACTGGATCTGAACCTACACCACTCTGCCCACAGAACTGACTAATTGTGTTTTTATTTGTGCAAAATGTAATTCAAAGTTATGTGAAAAATGATTTATTTAAAATTGATTGAAATAAAAAAAATTCTAATACAGTAGTTTTTTTTTTATCTATTCTCAGGTTGAAAGATCATTTCTTGGATTTTTGAACTTGCTGTTACAAAATAAATCTAGACAATACATCCGGGATCCACAAAGTTCAATGATTATAATTCATAGTAATTAAAAAATGATGGCCGTCATAAGATGAAACAAAAAACATAAAAAATACCTCGAACAATCTCCAGCTGTTGTTTGTGAAGCATAATCCTCTGCAGCTTTCTTATTTTTTGATTAACTACTGCTTTATGTAAACTGAACAGGAGCCATTCTCACAGGAGGAGGTGCTTTCATGTGACCTTTTGAACTGTAGCAGCTTTTATTCACATTCATTGCTGTTTACACCACACAGCCTCCTCCTGAAGAAAACACCGCCTGTAAATTCAGTGTCAGTTAGCATACAATGCCATAGGATTCAATAAATGAGCCAGAATAAGTTAATGTTGTGATAGCTGTAGTCGTATATATAAAATTAAACTATAATATTTAATGTTCCCAGAAGGACCCAGGGGGATTCCTAGATTTTCACATTAATGAGGCATTAATGAGGCTCTGATTATTGAACTTGGAAGAACATGGGAGGATATTTGCAGAAATTAACTAATGGTGGGGGTGGAGCAATGTTTTGGAATTCGCATAAAAATCTTTAAAAATATTAGGACCTGGTCATCAATGATTATCTGAGATGATCCTTGATGATAAAGTTCTGTGGATAATTATAATCAAAGGTCAAATAAATATGCAGAATTGGCACTAGGTATAAAGGTTACCACTAATTCTATTGTTATTCCATTCCAAGAAAAAATGCAATAGAAAAATGTATAAAAGAAAAATAGAAAAAAAGGAGTAGATTTTTATACTTTGTCACATTTTTTATTAATTTTTTTCTCTATTTTTCTTTTATATGTATTTGAGTTTTGTACTAGTATTTGAACTGAGGTTTAGCAGCAGGTGAAAAATCAATATATAAACCCTGTACCTAAGCGGCACTATATATATATATATATATATATATATATATATATATATATATATATATATATATATTTAGACCAGTCTTATGGGCCCTTATGCAAATAACTTTTTTCTCTAGAGTTTTCTCCTAAGTGATATTTTTAAACTTATAAATAAAATGCCTTTTAAATCACCAGCAAGCCAAAAAATACTTAGAAGACATCCGAGGTGAAAATAAACTGATGAGAAAAACAACTGTATCTATACTTCTTCTCCTAAAAAATACTTTTTTTAGATATCCCATTATTTTATTTTATATTTAAATCTAGTTTTATGTTTTTACTCTTTCATTGTCTCTGCTCAATGACACCTTCGTTGAAGTACACCAAATCTCAAATCTATGAATTATTGACCCGTTTTATCTCTTTCCTGCCATTTACTGACAGGAAAGTGTTTTACGGCTGTATTTACTTATCAGTGAGGGTTATGTTATAAGGCCCATACACACGTCGGATTTGCGCGAACGACGGGTCGTTTGAACGTTCCGTCGTTCGCACGTTTCCGCATGAAATCCGGCGTGTGTACAGACTATCGTTCGGGAGATAAGACTGGTTACCAGCGATCCGCCCGGCGGATCGTTGGTAACCAGTCTTATCTCCCGAACGATAGTCTGTACACACGCCGGATTTCATGCGGAAACGTGCGAACGACGGAACGTTCAAACGACCCGTCGTTCGCGCAAATCCGACGTGTGTATGGGCCTTTAGTCTGACCCAGTCCGACCAGGACAGAAACTGTCATTTGCATACCTGATGTTTAACTCTTTCAGGCAGAGAAAGAAGAAAAGGAACACAGCCTAGTTATTTGTGTGCTTGGCACTGTAAATACACATGTCTATCTCATCATGTCACATGTCACCAAATGTCACATGTCCTTTGAGATAGTTTTTTATAGTACGTTTCCACCTGTTTTTTCATAATTTTTCAATTGCAAAGTGCTGAAAAGTTATTCTAAATAGACGATGAAAAGTTGTCTCCTAGGAGAAAACTCAGGAGAAAAAGTTAATTGCATATGGGCCACAGCCCTGACAATCTCTGACCCAGAGGCACCATACATCAAGCTTGCTGAGGAGCAGGGATGAACCATGGGATACAAATGATGCTGCATTTGATTGGTTCATTTTTCACTTGCATAAACTTGCATAAAACCTCCATAAAATGTACACCAACTCAGAATTATCTGCATCTCATTGACCATCCACTAAGGAGAAGGAGATTTCAAGGTGTGTTTTTGAAAATCTTTCTTGCTGCACAGAACATAACATTTGTCTGTATTTTAATTTTAAATTCATTTTGACACAGCAGAAGCTAAAGACAACAGTGCATATTTCTCAATGAATCGGAGTTGCCTTTTAAGCTTGGGAAAATGTACTTTGAAACCAATGAAATGACCAAATGCCAAATGTTAACAGCTTGAAAGTGGACCCAAACCAAACATTTTTTTAATTAAAAATATTTAGTTGCACCACTCTGACACATACAAAGATAAATAAACACTCCTTCAAGCCTATGAGCATTTCAGTGCATGCTTTTCACCTTTCTCTTTTCATAACTAGGGTTATACATGTGGCAGCCATTAGCAATTCCTCCTTTGCCGGACACCTCCTACTCCACCAGTCTGTCGGATTCTGTCCCGGCAATATGAAAGGAAGGGATTGGTTCCTCCATTAAATGTAAAATATTTTAAATTGGTCATCATGCAGCTGAAAAAAGGCTGCTATTTATTATTATAATTTAGAAAATAGATTTTATTTCTGAAATCTTGTATTTTTAATTTGGGTCCACTTTAATAGCTTATAAAGCCTTATTTATACAATGTTGTGCAAGACATGTGTGCTCGAGATGAAAGATGATCAAGTTATCTATAGAAATTATCCTTGAGGACAGGGGCGTAATTAGAAATCACTGGGCCCCCCTGCAAAACTTTAAAAGGGGCTCCCTTCCCCTGCACACTGAATAGGAACAGTCTACAAATCTGTGGCTGAGCAGATGCAGTCATTAGAACAATTGTGCAGAGAGCAGAAAGTTTTTTTCTCTCCTTGCCCTTGGTTGTCATTCTCTCAGGACAGGGGCCCCTGTGGCTTCTGGGCCACCCTGCGGCTGCATCCTTTGCAGGGTATATTATTATGCCCCTGCTTGAGGAAAGTTCACAGAGAAGCAAGTGATCAATTTGATCAGGTGAATGACTTACAGATCTCTGAGGCAGCAGGCAGGCACTGTAACTTTCACGCTCAAATTGCAGCACAACAAACATTCAAGGTTTAAATCTTGCTTGGGCTCTGTCTGTATGAAGTTAGGTTTTCCTGCAAACTTAAAAACTTGCCTATAGATTAACTGTCCTCTTTAAGATGGATGACTGAACTCGCTTGGTGAGCAGTTCAGTGTCCCGTCTGTCACTCACAACACAAGCATCATTTTGGTGTAATTAAAATTCAGCCGAATGGCAGCGTTTGTAACACCACTTGTTAGTGCTTAACACGCTGTGGACAGAGAACCATGGCATTTCACCTCTGACCATGGCTGCGTTAAAATTCCTGCAATTCTATCCAATGTCCCTGGCCGCTATGAGGCATGGTGGGGATGCACTATACACGCTGCAAGATGTATTTCATTGAGGAAGTTACATCTCCTTGCCAGGAAATGTGATCACATCCAATGGGAACTACAACTCCCAGCATGCATTGCAGCTGCCAGAAACATAGGACAAAACTGCAAGAACCTGCGGCTCTGTGTGTGCAGGATAGAAAATGAAGGCGTCCATATAGGCGGCAGGGCTATGACGAAGCACATATGCTTGTTTGAAAAATTGGTTTTAAAATAGTTCTCAGATCTCTTTAAATGCATAGAAGTGCTTGTTACGTTCAGATATTTAGTTTCCTCTACTCATTTCTTCTACTGGAGAAATAATATGTGATGTAACAGGAAATAGGTTGCATGATTCCAACCAACCTATCCCAGACACTGAAGCGAAAAAAAAATAATAAAGATATAATGAATTGGTTGTGTAGTACGGATAATTGCTAGAACATTAGTAGCAAGAAAAATATTCTCATATTTTTTATTTTCAGTTATATAGTGTTTTTTTTATAACATTGTATCATTTTCTAATATTTGCAGTTTACACACTACTCAGCATTCTAAATGATTTTACAGAGCAGCCCAATGAACTATTGACCTGTACTCTGGAGAGAAAAAGAAAATATAGTGAATGACAGTTGAGATAACAAGCTTCAGAAGACAGAGTTCTCTGCAACTTTGAAAGTCGTGGAGCTCAATGGCATAGATAACAACTGGAGTTTCTTAACTCTTCCTGTACTGTAAACAATATTAGATTTATGTATCTGCTCATAATGTTTTATTTCTTAGCTGTACTACACATACAAATCATTATATCATATTTTTTTCGCTTCAGTGTCTCTTTAAGTCTCTGATTGATTGATTGATTGATTGATTGGCTGGAAACATGTGATCTTGTGTCAGTCATGCTTCCTAATTTTCTTACCCCATTTCTTCTTTTAGGTGAAATCATTAGATACAACTGATCAACTCCAACGCCAAAACCACCATAACACTATAGTGACTAGTAGTGCATGGAGAGCAACAGAAGAGGATCAAAACTGACAATTTTAAGATGAGCCAAGGGAAAACAGAAGAAAATACGAATTGCATGTCCCTATACTCTTCAACCCTCATTGACATAAGCCACTGGGTAGAGTTGTTTACATGTTTTGTCAGTAAATATTCTCACCTAGTACAATTCAGTATGTATGACTAACAAAGAAAATACGTTTTAAATCTGATAAAATCTGATGGTTTTTTTTTGTTTTTTTGGGGGGGATACTACGATTTAATGTTGGTGACAAAAACAAAATCGGTTCAAATTCATACCTTCCCAAAGACTTTTTCCAGTGAGAAAATGTGGTCATTCAGACCCATGATAGGCCAGGACTTGGCAAGCGGTATGGGGATTTGCCTAAATATAGTGGATTTTGGCATAGACAATAACAAAAGGCTGACTTTTAGAACAGTGGTTGCTAGGGGTGGTGCTTAAATTGTGACCCTCTCCGTAAGCCATAGGGGAGGTATGGATACTGAATAAATTCTGTAAAGTATGAAAATGGCAAACACTACATGAAAAAAAAAATGTTCTTGACACTTGACATCCATGCTTTTGGTCTTAACAAATATAACTACAGTAACAAAAGAAATTTATATATATCTACATATTTATAGAACTAACACTTTGTTAAGGCACTGCACAACAGTTTGTACATAATGCTGCCCTGGTCTGACCTACCAAGGCATCACTACCTTAATATTAACTAAACCATATGGAAAAGAAACCATTATTACAAATTTACACCAAAAAAAAAATCTTTCTGTACATGATTGTCTCAGTGATGTACATCTTTTTGTTTTAAATTACAGCATACATACTCTAGACAAAGGTATTTCTGAGTCTCCAGCCTTTAGTACCTTGTTTGCCTCATCATCATCATCTACATCATCATCATCATCATCTCTGTGTCAAGCTGCAATGTCCACTTATAAATTAAGCTGTAGTCAGTAAACTTTGATTTTAGGGCACTATACTAAGTGATTTAGCATAGCTGTTTCGGCTCGCAGTAAAACCTGCCATTCCATCAACTAATTCCCTAAGCTGGAAATTGTGAAGCCTACAAATGTCTCTTAAGTCTCGTTTTTCTTCCCTTCACAGGTATGAACCATTTATCTCATCTCTGGGACTCTACGAAAAGGGGGATGTTCTTATAGTAACTTGGCTCCTTTTATTTCTTCTATGCCCCGTTGCTTCAGGTGACAGCCATGTACCAAACAGAAGGTAAGCACTTCCGGTAGGACTTCCACATCTTCAGGATGCATAGGGACACCAACACAAGCTGTTCAATGTAAGCCATTGTGAAGATGGAGATGTATTAGGAGTAAAAGTGCTGTTTTCCTGCTACAGGTATTCAAGTTCCAGGGCGTGGTGCAGTGCCATTAAATCCGAGTGGCTCGTGATTCTCCAAAAGGGCATTGAATGCTGTAATAAAATAAATAAAAAAGTTTAGTTTAGGCTTTAATAAATATGTGATGATCTAGACAAAAAACCCCCACAAAAAACCAGACTGTAAAGAAGCAGTCCACAGAGACAAATTCAGTAATTTTTTAAAACTCTGCCCATCCACGTTATAAATGAAAGGATGGTTTGCAATTTCCACAATGTAGGAATTAAAGCTTTAGTTGTTTTTATATATTATTATTATTATTTAGTATTTATATAGCGTCGACATCTTCTGCAGTATTTTCATAGAGTATATAATCTTGTCACTAACTGTCCCTCAAAGGCACGTACAATCTTATCCAGACTATAGTAATGAGTTCATTGTAGTCCAGGGCCTAATTCAGCCTGTATATAAGTGCTAGATGAGCAAGTTGAATGTGTTTGAGAGTAGGAAAGGACTCCTCTCCAAAATGCATGTGGTGCAGGGCAACTCCAAGCTATATGAAATAATGAAGTAATGAAGAAGCTGAAGTAAGCTGCCATTATCTTCTCCAAATGCCACCAACTGACAGGCACAGGAGGAATGACCCTATGCAATATCCCTGGGGTTCTGTATCATAGTGTGTAAAACTTAAAATTCTGCTCAGGAAACCATGCATTACATGAAGACTTTTGGGTGTTGAGGAAGATTGTGTGCCAGGGCCACTCCTCTCTCTAATTCCTCATGCCACTTGTGTTGGAATGATAGAACTGGAAGTGAAGGGATGTGAAGAGACGAGTGCATATAACCAGGCCACCATATGTCTCTGTTTGCTAGGATCCAAACATTTCAGCTCGAAGGGGGTAAATGGAGTAAAGTTAGCTCATTTCAATTCAGGGGAAATAAAAAAAATGCCTAACTTGGAAGTACTATCTTCTCAGTATTGAGGATCCCTCCAGAAAGCATTTCCAATGTTTTAGAATCTTTGAGTTTGTTCAGATTCTATACATTTGAAAGCTCTAGGGAGGGTGTTATGTCCACAATCTCGGAAAGCTCAGATATTTTTATCATAAAAGTAAATGCATCACCCATTTTAGACACAGCAGTGTGATCTGTATTGTCTGGTTGATGTCATTGTTCCAAATAAAGATGGTCATCAAATGGTCATCAGGTTAATACTTTTGTACCCTTAGACAGGTATGTTGTGACTCCCCTTTCTTGTGGAGTAGTGTACCTTCCACTCCATGTGCAGCCCCCTCTTCCATGTGTAGCATCCATGTAGAGCAGTCCCTTTCTTTCATGAACAGCTCCCTTGAGCATCAGTTTCCCTTTTTCATGTGTTTAGCCCCATTTTCAGCCTCCTCTTTTATTTGTAGCAGCCCCTCTTTCACGTCCAGAAAACCCCTTGTACTGGAGCATTGAATTAATCATTGCCATTGTGACAAGTATTAATTCTTGCAATCCACACACATCCACTGTGCTTAGTCATAACATGACTACATACTGGATGTAGAAGAAAATGGAAAAACATGGCAATGGTTTACTAAAGCCTCTACAACGTGTAGATCCCAAACAGCAGGCTTCTTTGTATTTGTCACTTCTAGTAGATTTGGTTTAAAATTATAATTTATTGCGGTGAATGGGCCTGTGATTGATAGACAGTGATTAAAGGATAGATTTACAGCATATTGTAATAAGTATGTTTTTGCCTTACCTTTTTGGCTCCTTGCTCTTCCTCTGCACCATCCCCTACTACTACATAGACAACTTTCCTTCCAAACCTCTGGACTATCCTTTCAAAGCAGCTTTCTTTACCTGTGAAAGTCAAAGGAATAGTACATATTACTACATATCTTAAAGCTAAACTCTTGGTAAATTAAAAAAGAAAGAAATAACAGATAGGTATTCAATTAAGGCTAGCCACAGCATGATAACCTTTATGGCAAAATGTCTTGATTATAATTCATAGAAATTTAAAAAAGTTTCACTAGGTTTCACTTTTCCAAGGGTTATAAGGACACTTAAGTCAGGAATAAAAAAAAATCAGTTTTACTTGCCTGGGGCTTCTACCAGCCCCCTGCAGCCATCCCGTGCCCTTGCAGCCACTCACAGAGCCTCTGGTCCCCTGCCGCCAACTAGTTTCATTTTTGCTAATAGGCCCTGCCAGGGAGTGAGCGGGCTTTCTGCACCTGCGCGGGCCTGGCCACGCATATCCTTCTTAAAGGGAATGTCCAAGCAAAATTAAAAAATGAGTTTCACTTACCTGGGGCTTCTACCAGCCCCATGCAGCCATCCTGTGCCCTCGTAGTCACTCACTGCTGCTCCAGTCCCCCGCTGGCAGCTTGCCGACCTCGGAGGTCGGCGGGACGCATTGCGTACATTTTTACGCATTCCCGATAGTGCAGGAACATTAACACATACATTTTTACGCATTACTGGTTCAATACGTAAAAATTTACGCATTGAACCAGTAACGCGTAAAAATGTATGTGTTAATGTTCCTGCACTAGCAAGAATGCGTAAAAATGTACGCAATGCGTCCCGCCGACCTCCGAAGTTGGCAAGCTACCAGCGGGGGACTGGAGCAGCAGTGAGTGACTATGAGGGCACAGGATGGCTGCATGGGATTGGTAGAAGCCCCAGGTAAGTGAAACTCTTTTTTATTTTGCTTGAACCTTCCCTTTAATGTTCCCATCCTCAATAGTGTTCTGCACAGGCGCCTGTCGGCCCTGTCAGCAAAAATGAAACTAGCTGGTAGCGGAGGACCGGAGGCTCCCTGAGTGGCTGCGAGGGCACGGGACGGCTGCAGGGGGCTGGTAGAAGCCCCATGTGAGTAAAACTTATTTTTTATTCCTGGCTTAAGTGTCCCTTTAATCCTCAGTGTTTACTGTATGCCAAAGCGGCCTCAACAGAGCTCTCCTGCAGTCTATTCACAGCTGCTGGTAACATCTATTTAGACACTTTGAGCTAATAATCTTTGAAACACAGAACACAGAGCAGTGAATTCTTCAGCAACCATATGTGGAATAAAAAAATTGATTGTGTGCTGTGCAGTAGTTTGTATCCACTTCAAGGGCTGCAATTAATTCCAATGTTTTGAGGTATCAACTACCTCTCTGTCAAGGAGTAACAAACGCAGAAACATGTGCACTCTACGGAAGTTCAGAGTAATGTGACTGTTGCTACTGCCACCCACGTGCGCATCTCTCTGAGCTTTCCCGAGTGCACGCGTTTCTGCACTTATTACTCCTTGACAAAAAAGCACTTTGATATCTTGAAAGCAGCACTAAATAAAGCCTTTGGGCTTGATTCACAAAGCCGTGCTAACTGTTTAGCACGGGTGTGCTAAACAGTTAGCACATGAAGTGTCGTTCGCGGACTTTTGCGCGCGCAAATTGTGCGAATCGCGGCACTTTGCGCGCGCAAAAGTCCACGATTGCGCGAATTGCGGCCATTTGCGCGCGCAAAAGTCCGCGAACAGTACTTCCCGTGCTAACTGTTTAGCACACCCATGCTAAACAGTTAGCACGGCTTTGTGAATCAAGCCCTTTAACTGCATTGGAGTGTCAACCTCAATACTTTCCCACATTATTGGTCTGTTCCATTTTAATTGAGCTAAATTTATGTTGCCTTAATTCAGCAGACTTACTGGAGTTCAACAACTTCTAACCTACAGTGGGTTCTATATGATGAGCAATGAAAGAAATGATTTGCCTTTCCTCACACTTCCCCAGCTGAGAAATGATTTTGCATATATAGCATGCTTTGTTTCATTTCCTATACTTACCTATTTTAGTAGCACTATAAATGTTTTCAATTGGAAATACAACTCCTAATCCGTACAACAGAACTTTTGCCAATGCGGGTATAAGCTGTGTAGTTGTTACAAGTATATTTACACAATTTGTCCTGTAAAAGAAAAACATATTTGAGTGATTTTCTGTAGAAAACAGCCTATAACGAGATAAAAGTTTTAAACTTATTGGTCAATTAATGTCTTGCCAACTGGCGCTGTAAATGAAAGGAATGTTACCTAGAGTGAATTAATGTGAGGGCTTTCAGTGCAAGTGTTAACCAAGAATCTGTCAAGGCTTCAATTTCGGCCCTTAGCTGTAGCCAAGCTTCCCTCTTCGCTGGGCCGAGCAGACCTGTGACAGACAAGAAATACCATATATGAAATACTGTGGCCACTCAGTTTTCAGTTCTTTCTAGGAATTCTCTTTTTTACATTTATGGAAAAAAAAGTAGATCTTGAAAAAACATCCACATCCTTGAGTTGTTTTTTCTCAGTGAAATAAAAATATACCACACCTTTACATTAACTAAAAAGGACCTTATTTAGCTTAGTTTAAAAAGAGGACTTTATATGTTGTCCCTCATCAACCAAGTCGAAATATGGACCAGATGAAGGACAACTGAGAAGAATTATATGATGGACGGATAACACAGAGCGGTATTTAGTATTTCAAACACCTGTATATTATTAGTATATAGTAGTTATATAGCGCCACCATCTTCCACAATGCTGTACAGAGTATATTGTATTGTCACTTAACAGTCCCTCAGAGGAGCTCACAATCTAATTCCTACCATAGTCATATGTATGTATAGTGTAGTGTTTGTATCGTAGTCAGGCCCAGATTTACATCACAGGAGCCTATAGGCACAGATGTCCTGGCACCCTAGACATCGCCCTGCATGAACCTATAAATCCCAGCAGAACCGCACCGCAAGTGTACTGGCTGGCCCAGTGGTCCAGCTGTCACTTCTCCCTTACTTCCCTTGCCCATCATAGGTAACTAGCTACAGGTGCCCCTTAGTATTAGGTAGCTAGAGGTACCCTCAGTATTGAGTTGCCCCAACTGAAAGGAGATCGCTTTAGTGGAATGCCGAGAGCCGGGTGAGTAACCTCTCAATTACACTCCACTCAGAACGCATACTGAAGGAGGGAGGCACTTGAGGAGCAGAGTGAGCCACCTTTCTATCACCAGGCGCCTGTAGGCACATGCCTACAGTGCCTTATGGTAAATCCTACCCTGATAGTAGTCTAGGGCCAATTTAGGTGGAAGCCAATTAACTTATCTGTATGTTTTTGGGATGTGGGAGGAAACCGGAGTGCCCGGAGGTAATCCATGCAGACACAAGGATAACATACAAACTCCATGCCACTAGTGCCCTGGCTGGGATTCATACTTAGGGCCCAGCGCTGCAAGGCGGGAGTGCTACTCACTATGTATGTAGGAAACCCCATTAATATAATTACCATGAATTAATGATCATTACAAAGAAAAGATAAATTGGCTCGTATTTAAAAAAAATAAAATAAAACATTATTATCATAAGGCTAAACACAAGAAAATGTATGTGAACTAAAGTTTGACCTCTAGAATTTTTTTTGTCCAAGTTTAGGATAGAAATAGAACATCCTTTGGACTGTTATTGCTATCTGTGTTCTTTTCTGGGAGGGTTTCCATCATTTTATAACCAGAGAAAAAATAAGTTAATGACAACAGCAGTATTAGAGATGGCGACCAATAACACTTTTTTTGAAGAGTAGTAAAAAAAGTTAAATTTGTCAAGTTTTCATTACTATCGCTTATTACTTATCCCCAAGCCACTAACATTCAAAGACAAATCAAATATACTCTGGAAAAGTAAATAGAAGGCAACACACTTTTATCTCACTGAAAAAGCAATGCTGAAAATTTTAGTGCTGAAAAGTTCAAAGGGTCATCATTACTTCTGTTTCTTATATTATTAATTTACCATTTGTAGTTCACATTCAATTAATTATTTCATATGTTTATCTTTAGTTCAAGCTTTAAAGATAATAATAATAAGGGTTTATTTTTTTCCCTCCATTTATTCTATACAGTACTTAACATTTATTTAAGTCTGTACATGAGGAATGTTACACATTCACATGTTAACTTATGCCTTCAGAAGTGAGATACCGGTCAGTCACAACAAAAAATTCCAGGCACAGGAACAGCTTCTTCCCTCAGCAGGTAGCCATGCTCAATGCAGAACCACACTAGAGCTGTGCTATGCTAGGATTCGAAAGCATTACAGCCCAGAACTTAAAATGAACATTTCTCACCCTGTTCACTACCCCTTTCACTTATATACTGTCCTTGACTTGTAATATCTACACTGTCTGTACTTGTACTGTTTAATCTGTCCGTTAAGCAACTACCAAGTGCAAATGTATATGGCTAAATAAAATTGATTCTGATTCTAATATATAATTTCCTAGTTGAAGTAAGCATGTGACTAATTTGCTTTTAATGCAAATTAAAGGATAAACATCCTCTTGTTTTATGGCTTGCTGTGAGACAATTTTAGATAATAATGGGTAGAAAAAAACAAAGTCTTGTAAAAGTAATACCTTTTAATGGCTAACTGATAACTGATGCAGGTTAATAGTAAACACGAAGATGGCAGTTGTTTACTATTAACCTGCATCAGTGTTTTACTACAGCTAACATCTGGAAATATGCCTGAAGAAGGGGACTAGATCCCAGAAAGCTTGCATAATTTAACTTTATCAGTTAGCCATTAAAAGGTATTGCTTTTACAAGACTTTGTTTTTTTCTACCTACATAATTTGTTTGGCTAACATGGTATAGAAACATTTTTACAGATAATAATAGGAAAATTGTTGTTATCCTGTTGGCATGATATCCTGAATTATGCAGGTTTCTTAAAGAAGGGGACACTGAACAATCAATTAAGGTTGATAGACACTGGGTTTTCTACCACCGATGTTACTAAAGAAATTGGTGTGGGAATTATGGATGTGGGTTAGGTGTAACTTATCTGTATGACGACCGAAGTATAATAAGTTTAAGAACTTGTAACAACAGTCACATGTTGAAATGGATTTACCAGTGGATGGCCAAAAATGTATTCTAATACTGACAGTTAGAGGGATTAGGTCAAAGAACCAGTTGACAGTCCCTAGAGTTTGCCACCATCTGAGATGCATGCAGAGTTGTTGCTTTGGTCAGATAGGATGGTAGTGTTTATGGGCTGTCAATGTCATTGTCAATAGAATGAAATGTACTTTATATGAACAAAGATGGTTGCTCTCTCTTCATAAATTACCCGACAGGTGAAATTGTGAAGAAACCTCTAACTGAGGGATAGTGTAACGATTGGTGTCAGCAAGAGGCACAAATATCTGATTAAGTGGTGATATACAGAATCACCACCAATGCAGATATGTTAGAGTGAAATAGTCAGTATCTTCCTGATGGTAAATCAGCGGAAGGCTCACTAACACGGTAATTGCCTGAAATGATCTACTCAGACCAGTGTCACACCCCGAACCTTGATTATTGGGGATCCGCAGTATCGCCAATAATACAAGGATAGACCCGATTATATAGCAATCTGCGGAATTGCTAATAATGCGGGTAGAAGTAAAGCAGTGGACACACGAACAACATGGAAATAAACAAAGCAGTAAATATTCACAAGGTTGTGGAAATATCCACCACACGGCAATTCCTCAGAGGTGTGGTTACCTCTGAATGGGAACCCCGTGTGTGAGATCCCCCAAAGTGGCAGTGGAGGAATCTCGGCCTCTGGCAGTAACGGTCTGCTAGGGCCGGCGTCTCAGGGAGGCAAGCCTCAGATAATAACCCAACAGTGGGAGACGTTCCACTGAAGGGAGCAAGGTCAGACAGAAAGAGGTTCGGCAACAGTACAGGCGGCAACAGTACAGAGACGTGAGACGAGAGAATAGTCAGGAACCAAGCCAATAGTCGTTAACGGCACGGCTGGCAGAGTACAGAATCAGGAAGCAGAAGAGAAGTCAAGACAGGCACAGAATCATACACAGAGAATCAATAACAATAATAATCTCCTAGTCTAGGTGTGAAGTCCTTGGTTTCAACACCTGGGATCTAGTCTAAGGTCTGAGTGCTGACACAGGGTATCGCAAACACAGACGAAGTGTGACTGAAAAGCACTTCCTTATATACTGCCTGGGAGAGAAGTCTCCACCCCAGGCAGCAACCAATCAGAGCAGGGTAAAATGTCAGCTGACCTCCAGGTCAGCTGACACGCTTTCTAAGAGTATAAAGGCGTGTCTGGCGTGCGGCCGCACCCCCTAGAGGCAAGATGGCAGAACCGTGGTGAACAGCATGTTGGTGAGTTTGGAGCAGAGTGCTCGGACGGGTGTGCGCAGCGGATGCGGACGAATTTCCGCATCCCGCGTTGGAAGGTCCGCTTGCCGGACTGGATGCGACCATATTTCCGCAATCCATCCGGCGTTGCAGATTTTTCGTTACAGATAGTTCTGCTCAGCTAATTATAAACATGTCATTTCTACTTTCTTATTTAAGCCTGTACCACAATCAGGATGGAGCAGAATGTTCTATACATGCAGATAGACACCCAGTATAAAACAAGTTAGAACTTTTTACAGAGGAAAAACATGCAGAGATAAATCATACACCACCATCAGGAAATGCAGCTTACTTAAAACAGAGAGCAACACAGATAATGAATACAGGAAAACACAATACCATAGAGATCATCACTTCATTTTACAGTGACATCTTGTGGTTGATTTACTATTCTGCAGTTTAAAGTAATTCTGTTGATACTGCCAACAAAGTCGAGGTGATGTGATCACATAATTGTGACCAACTCTAATCAATCAATGTTTCCCTATAATTTTTTTCTGTAGTAAAATTACTAGTGTAAAAATTGATCATCTTTATATACAACTACCATGCTGATACTGTAGCTGTATGCTGTATATTTGCATTTTATTTTCTTGTAGTATACTGTATAACCTGTATCTATTTACTTACCTCCAACATTGTTTTTATAGGTATTGTAGATTTCTTTTACTCTTCTATAACGAAAAGCCAGTTTCCTCATCCAGTCTACTCCTCCTCGGACACCTGTCGCCAGACATAGGTTTGCGCTGGTTGCTGCTGCAGGAAATCCATCGGTCCCAAAGTTATACGTGCTGTATTTGTGAAAAGAGAAAAAAAACTGATTTCCAGACAGGTGCCGTGTTTTAGGGTTAGTTTATAGGAATCACGTAGAGTTACTATAACGCAAAATATTAGTAATCAAGAAGGTTGCATTGTCTGCAGTGGCGTAGCTACAGTGGGGTGCGAATGTTTGGGCAACCTTGTTAATCGTCATGATTTTCCTGTATAAATCATTGGTTGTTACGATAAAACATGTCAAATATATCATACTAGCCGACCCGCGGCGTAGCATACGCCGCATAAGAGGGTAGAGGGCAGGAAGGGGGTATTGGGCACAGTGGTGGGGAGGGGGGTTGGACCCCCCTCAACTGGGTCCCCCATGTGTGCTCTACCTCCAGCTTAAGCTCAGCAGGAACCCCCCCTCACCTTGGTCCCCCATGTGCACTCCCCCTCCTGCTTAAGCACAGTAGAAGCCGCCACTATTAGTAAGAGGCAGCGGGCGGGATGACTCACCTCTACCGTATTCCATTGTGCATTCCACTGTCGTCACTTCCTGCAATGCTGCACACTGTATTGGTGTAATTTGTCTTTTTAAAACAGAGGGAAATCTGCAATAATTCAGCTATAAGTGAACATTTGTGGTTACCCACAATGCACTGCTACTAAATATGAAAATTACCCCTTTTCCCCCTTGGTAAGCCAAGCAAGCATCCAGAGCCGCTGGTGTATAGCAAACATATAGCTTTAAATTTTACACAGTCATATCAAACCCACATGTAGACAGCCTATTTCAGACTTTTGGTCCTCATCAGTACATGGCAGGGATTGATACGGCTGTATGAGATAGGGCTTGGACCAGTACAACAGAGTAACCAAGCAGCTCAGGGTGACCCAAACCACTCGTAATGTATAGGGGGATAAAAGGGACCAAAAAGACCTCCTACTAAAAAAAGCAAAGCTTGGTGTAATTTGCCTTCCTAAAACAGAAAGAAGTATGCAATTCTTCAGCTATAAGTGAACATTTGTGGTTACCCACAATGCACTGCTACTAAATATGCAAATAATACCTTTTTCCCCTTAGTAAGCCAAGCAAGCATCCAGAACCACTGGTGTGTATAGCAAACCTATAGCTTTAAATTTTACACAGCCATATCAAACCCACATGTGACAGCCTGTTTCAGACTTTTGCTCCTCATCAGTACATGGCAAAGATTGATACAGCTGTATGAGATAGGGCTTGGACCAGCACAACAGAGTAACCAAGCAGCTCAGGGTGACCCAAACCACTCGGAATGTATAGGTGGATAAAAGGGACCAAAAAGACCTCCTACTAAAAAAATCAAAGCTTGGTGTAATTTGCCTTCTTAAAGGACTTCAGAGGCCAAAATCTGCCCCCAAAACGTAAAAAAAGTTAACTACCTGCATGACGTTGTAAGGCAAGGAGGACGCCGTCCGCGCCCTCCATGTCGTTCCGCCTGGTCCCCTCTGCTCAATAGCCCCACGAAAGGCTGTGACCCCACGGTCCGGGTCGGTATCTGCAGCCTGCATAAAGATGGCCGCCGGAGCTGGCCATGGCTGCGCAGTCTGCACAGCCGCTACTGCGGCTGCACAGCTCTACGGCGAACCCCCGATCCACGTAACAGGCAGCGTGGATCGGAGGGTTGGCCCTAGAGCTGCACAGCCGCAGTAGCGGCTATGCGGACTGCGCAGCCGTGGCCAGCTCCGGCGGCCTTCTTTATGCAGGCTGCAGATACCGACCCGGACTGTGAGGTCACAGTCTTTCGGGGGGCTATTGAACAGAGGGGACCAGGCAGAACGGCACGGAGCTCTCGGACGGCGTCCTCCGTGCCTTACCAAATCATGCAGGTAGTTCACAGAAAATCTGCAATAATTCAGCTATAAGTGAACATTTGTGATTACCCACAATGCACCGCTACTACATATGCAAATTATTCCTTTTCACCCTTAGAAAGCCAAGCTTATAGCTTTAAGCTTTACACAGTCATATCAAACCCAAATGGGTTTGGTTCTGATCAGTACATAGCAGGGATTGATAAGGCTGTATGAGATTGGGCTTGGACCAGTACAACAGAGTAACCAAGCAGCTCAGGGTGACCCAAACTACTAAGAATGTATAGGGGGATAAAACAGACTAAATATCCCTCCTACTAAAAAAAGCAAAGCTTGGTGTAATTTTCCTTCTTAAAACAGAAGCAAATCTGCAATAATTCCACTATAAGTGAACATTTGTGGTTACCCACAATGCACTGCTACTGAATATGCAAATTATCCCTCTTTGCCCTTGGTTTGATATGACACTACTTCTTCTTCTTGCTTGGACCGGCCCTGGGGGCAGGGCGCTACTTCTTCTTCTTGTTTGAAGGTTGAGGCACTTACTCTATTATATATATAGATAGGAGACACATGCAGTGATATTTAAGAAGTGA
This sequence comes from Hyperolius riggenbachi, assembly GCF_040937935.1. Lineage (NCBI taxonomy): Eukaryota > Metazoa > Chordata > Amphibia > Anura > Hyperoliidae > Hyperolius > Hyperolius riggenbachi. Next base: position 360,163,922 of record NC_090650.1, read on the forward strand.
AATGAAGTTTATTGGATTTACAGAAAGTGCGCAATAAATATTTAAATAAAATTAGGCAGGTGCATACATTTGGGCACTGTTTTCATTGTATTGATTCAAAAACCTTTAGAACTAATTATAGGAACTCAAAGTGGCATGGTAAGCTCAGTGACCCCTGGCCTACATACACAGGTGAATCCAATTATGAGAAAGAGTATTTAAGGGGGTAAATTGTAAGTTTCCATCCTCTTTTCATTTTCTCTGAAGAGTAGCAACATGGGGGTCTCAAAACAACTCTCAAATGACCTGAAGACAAAGATTGTTAACCATCATGGTTTAGGGGAAGGATACAGAAAGCTGTCTCTTAGATTTCAGCTGTCTGTTTCCACAGTTATGGAACATATTGAGGAAATGGAAGACCACAGGCTCAGTTCGAGTTAAGGCTCAAAGTGACAGACCAAGAAAAATCTCGGATAGACAGAAGCGACAAATGGTGAGAACAGTCAGAGTCAACCCACAGACCAGCACCAAAGACCTACAACATCATCTTGCTGCAGATGGAGTCACTGTGCATCGTTAAACCATTCGGAGCACTTTATACAAGAGGATGCTGTATGTGACAGTGATGCAGAGGAAGCCTTTTCTCTGCCCACAGCACAAACAGAGCTGCTTGAGGTATGCTAAAGCACATTTGGACAAGCCAGCTTTATTTTGGAATAAGGTGCTGTGAACTGATGGAACTACAATGGAGTGATTTGGGCATAACAAAAGGCGTTATGCATGGAGGAAACAGAACACAGCACTCTAAGAAAAACACTTGCTACCTACAGTAAAATATGGTGGTGGTTCCATCATGCTGTGGGGCTGTATGGCCAGTGCAGGGACTGGGAATCTTGTCAAAGTTGAGGGACACATGGATTCCTCTCAGTATTAGCAGATTCTGGAGACTAATGTCCAGGAATCAGTGACAAAGCTGAAGCTGGGCGGGGGCTGGATCTTTCAACAAGACAACGATCCTAAACACTGCTCAAAATCCACTAAGGCATTCATGCAGAGGAACAAGTACACCGTTTTGGAATTGCCATCTCAGTCCCAAGACCTAAATATAATTGAAAATCTGTGGTATGAGTTAAAGAGAGCTGTCCATGATCGGAAGCCATCAAACCTGAATGAACTAGAGATGTTTTGTAAAGAGGAATGGTCCAAAATACCTTCAACAAGAATCCAGACTTGCATTGGAACCTACAGGATGTGTTTAGAGGTTGTAATTTCTGCAAAAGGAGGATCTACTAAATATTGACTTCATTTCTTTTTGTGGTGCCTACATTTATGCACCTGCCTAATTTTGTTTAAACAATTATTGCACACTCTGTAAGTCCAATAAACTTAATTTCACTTCTTAAATATCACTGTGCGTGTCTCCTATATGATATATTTAACTTGACATTTTTTATCGTAACAACCAACGATTTATACAGAAAAATCATGACGATTAATAAGGTTGCCCAAACTTTTGCACCCCACTGTAAGAAGCTGTGGGCCCCGATGCAAGTTTTACATTGGGGCCCCCCAAGCACTCTATACATAACAATTGATACGGTGCACCAAAACCTGCCTATGACAACTACAGTGTTAGAGGAGCAAGAAGGGAATGAGGAACAGTTTGTTATTGATTACCACTATTCAAAGTATCTACAGAAGTCATTATTATGAGCACAGGACCAATAGAGAGCTAATACTGCAGTTGAGGGCAGGCCCCTCAGGGCCCCTCTGGCCCTGATGCGGTCGCAACCTCTGCAACCCCTATTGCTACGCCCCTGATTGCACAGAGTGTGCGACATGCAGGGACATAAGAAGTGCAAAGACTGCATTGTCTGATGTTTACATGCATACGTTGTGATTTGTTGCGGCAACACAGCTCATGGTTGCATGCATTTTTGTGTATGCAATGCAATTATATATTAATAATACCTTTTTTTGTATAGGGCTTTTCTCCTGTCGGACTCAAAGCGCTTGTGAGGCAGCCACTAGAGCGCACTCAGTAGGCAGTAGCAGTGTTAGCTAGTCTCGCCCAAAGAACTCCTTACTGAATAGGTGCTGGCTTACTGAACAGGCAGAGCTGAGATTCGAACCCAGGTCTCCTGTGTCAGTGGCTGAGTCCTTAACCATTACACTATCCATATTAATAAGATCTGCACCACATTGGAGAGCAATTACTAAATATGGCGCACAGCCACCTGCATTGCAAGCAGCGCACAAGTGGGGACAAGGCTTAAATCAATGTTTCAAAGGGAAAAAGAATCCCCGTAGAGAGAATCACATAGTAAGGACTTTAGTAAACTTTACTGCTGTAGCATACATGTTTTGGGTTGATTCACAAAGTTTTTTTCTTAAATGATCTCCGCTTACTTATTTTTCCCTGAACTGTAAGAAGAGGGTTACAGATTGCTGGGCAATCTATAACTCTGGGTGATTTAAATCCTACTCCTTAGAGAGAGCCACATTAATCCAAGCCATGCACTGATAAGGATCAACCAATCTGAAACATTCTGTATGGATTTTGGATTATTGTGGCTCTGTACAATTAAAAAGCTGACACATCATTGCATTTCAGCGGTTCTGGAGATGTGTTTAGCTTTCAGAGACAACAAAGGATGATTTGCCTATTCAGCAGTGGGGACATCAAATGCTCCCTCCAATCTGAATAATCGCAAATACCTTTTGTTTTAAAAAGCCACGTTTCTACTTTGCATAGCATTTGAGTAAGGAGGCTTTTTGGTCCCTTTTAGCCCCTTACCCACTCCTAGGAGTTCTGGTTCACCATGAGCTTGCTGGGAAATATGTAACTGTGAAGTAAACAGATAAAGGGCTGTCTGTGCTCATCAATTTTCATGCACCAGGGCCAAAAAGTGATAAATCAGATTCATGAGTTAAAACACAGAGGAGAGAGAAAATCATGAGATAAGGGTTAGTAAGCAATCGCTGAACTTGCCAGCGCTAATGAGTTCTAAAATCAATGCCTGATGCAGGAAGGCAGACAAAATTACATGGGTGATGTTATCTTGAAGTGAATTCATTTACCCCTATGCAACCGTTGTTTTCAATGCAGTAAATCTTAGAAATTTTGTCTGAGGGTGTACAGATTACTAATGTCCCCTCTATTTCTTGAGCCACAAAGAGTCATACAAGTAGAGAGATTAAAAAGCAAGGCTGTTGGCATGGTTGCAAGAAATTATAATTTGAACCATTTAGGGGCCCATATGCAATTCACTTTTTCTCCTGTGTTTTCTCCTAGGTGATATGTCCACACCTTGTCAATAAAATGCCTTTTAAGCCATCGGGAAGCAAGAAAATACTCACAATAATTAGGATAATACTTTTTTTCACCTATTTTTCAAGCTATTTCAAGTGCAAAGTGCTGAAAACTCATTTTAAAAAGAAGAAGAAAATGATCTCCTAGGAGAAAACACAGGAGAAACAGGCAATTGCATATGGGACTGGATGTCTAAAAACATAGCTGACAAAGTGGGAGAAAAAGTGTGTCTTATATTCTGAATGTACAGTATCCCTAAATGCAGAACTCAGAGGAAGCAGTTGTTACCTATCCAGTTGGCACAAATCCTCCACCTGCTCCTCCTCCAGCACAGCACCAGTGTGCTCTGAGCCCCATCTTCTGTCCCATCATCTGTACTAAGGCAGCCCAGCATGAGTCCTCCATCTTCAGCTGTGATGGGAAAATTACTATTGGCTTCCGATACCTCCGACAATGCCGATGCACTGCAGGGCTGGCAGCCAATCCAGGAGGGGGAAGTTGCCTTTCAAAGTAGCCACCGGGGTCACAAAGTCATGCGATGAGAGCGTACACCAGTACCAGGATGCCAGTAGATGGGACACAGAGCGTGCCGATGCAATGTTTGATCATGTTACGCTGTACTGGCTGAAGATGCAGGACTCCCGTTGGCTGCATTATTACCAAAGATGGGACAGAAGACAGAAGAAGACCCATCTCAGAGCGCACTGGTACTGTGTCGGAGGTGGAGCAGATGGAGGACTCAGCTGGATAGGCAATAACGGCTACTGCTGTTCTTGTTTAGTGTTGCAGGGATTAGTGTAGAAGGGTTTAATGTAGCAGGGATTAGTTTAACGTGATAAAGGTACATACACACGTCTGATTTTTTCAAACGAGCGCTCACTTGGACTTCAAATTGGGCGTGTGTACAAACGATCGTTCAGCTGATAAAGCTGATTTTGACGGATCCTCTTCAAAACCAGCCTTATCAGCCAAACGATCGTTTGTACACACGACCGATTTGACGTCCAAAGGACTGGTCTAAACGACCGGTCGGTTGGAAAAATCAGACATGTGTACGTACCTTTAGTGTAACAGGGTTTAGTTTAGCAGGATTTAGTGTAGCAGGGATAAGTGTAGCTGAAGGGGTAGCAGGGGTTAGTGTAGGATAGGGTAGTTAGTGTAGCTGGTGGGGGCAGGTGGTGTTGGTTTAGCTGAGCAGTGTACTTTAGATAAAGACAGCTTGGGAGGGAAAAGTCCATAAGATGCCCCTGCACTATAGACCCACCAGGTTAAGTATATTTCTCTCCCCTGATTCTTGTCCTCTAAACCTGGGTGCATCTTATAGACTGGAGCATCTTATAGTCTGAAAAATATGGTATGTACTGATATATATATATATATATATATATATATATATATATACAGAGAGAGATAGAGAGAGAGAGAGAGAGAGAGAGAGAGAGAGAGAGAGGGAGAGAGAGAGACGTAGCCACAGGAATAAGATAAAAATTGTTTGTTCATAAGATTTTAGTATGTCTATTTTAACTTTTTAAAACGGTCTATTCTCTACTTAGAAAGCAATACTCATTGGCCTATTAAACATAACTAGGAGTTTTAGATTGCGACAGTCACAGGCACTATGCAGACACAAGTACAAGGACTATTCTCAAACATGACATCATTATTTTAATTTGGACAGAAACCAATGTTGGAATGTAAAATGACATTTCAGATGTATAGTAACCTTAAGTCTTGTCCATTATCATCCGATGATACATCATCAATATGAACCTGGTCACATTCCTACAAAAAAAAGAAAGAAAGAAAAATGACAGGATACAAAATAACTCACTTTTATAGGGCAAACGAGCAGGCAATTAATATCTCCATCTTGAAATGTTATTACATGCCTTTTAAATCAGTAGGTGGCAGCCTTGTAAAATATCTACTTTAGGTTTTAAGTGCCTTAAAAAAATCCAGCTGTCATTACATTTTACTGACCTACGAATTCTTATTTAAAGCCTATTTTCAATATTTACTAAGCTGCTAAAAACAATTAACATATGTGCTTCATAAAGGCCCCTTTGCTCATTGAGGCACCTTAAAATATCTTACTGTTTTAAGCCCCAGCACAGTCAGTACTGCGCTTTTCAGTAATGTAACATGCTACAAAAATTAAACCAATGCAAACCGCCAATGAAATTATGACCTCTGATTGCTGTTGAGCCACACACTAACACAGCCTGGGGCCAATGTTTCTGAAGAGAGTACACCAAAACATCTGTTACTAGTTTTCCATTTATTTGAGACCTGTGAGTTTTATTTATTTTGCCTTGGCTGGATAGAAAAAAAAAATGCTCAGATTCTGGAATAGGAAAAGCTCAGACCAGATCAGACACACTTTCATTTTTTTTTTCTTCTCCTTTTTTTTGTTAAATAAGTTGGTTTACAGTTATTTTGTACTTTTACTCCTTACACAAAGGGAGTTTTGTTTCGCAGAACGGGTGAATAGAATTAGAGCAATTTACTGTAAGGAATTCTCATTCATTTGTACTTGTTGATTACTAAGGTACATATAATTCAGTAGAAGCCCACTAGGCCAGATCATTAGGAAGTTTATTTACAGTGCTAAAGCAAACACTAGCGGTACTGTGCGGCTCTGGACAGCTGCGTTAGCGCTGCTATTAAGTGCTATTGTGGAAAGGCTGACAATAACACCTTATGTTGACATTCTGCATGCAGGAAACCATAGAAGAGTTGGGATCCAAGCAAAAGAACAAACCAAGAAGGTCAACTTTAACGCAGACATGGTTGATTTCTCATGCCACAGTGGCTGGGAAAACATTATAAATTCTTAAGCTCCGTGTCCTCATAATTTAAGATATTTGGGCAGCACACTACATTTAGTATTACAGTGCTAGAAAAAAAAACATCAGTGAAGTATACATCAGCTTTCTTACAAATGTGGCTGATCCAACAACTAAAAACCTTTGAAGCCAGAGCTTTCTGTCATGCTGCCCCTACCCTGTGAAATGCCTTCCAAAACTTAATCAAGACAGCTCCAACCCTGGACACATTTATATCAAAACTGAAAAGTCACCTGGCTAGCATTAACGATCACATAACTTTTTCCCCTGTACATATCACTATATACTGATCTGAGACAAGCTTATGTGCTTTTGAGTACTACAGGAGAAAAGCACTTTACAAACGTTTTGTTGTTGTCGCCATTGTTCTAGACTGCTTAACCAGCTGAGTACCAAAAGTCTCTGGCCCCTTAAGGACCAGATACTTTCTGGTACAAAAATGGGGTACACCAGTGTCACGCCGCACAGGCCCGTCTCTCTCGCTTTTTACGCCGAGCTGTCATCGCTGCAGCCCACTCGCTCTGCTGTCACTATGACAGCAGAGCTCCTTGAGTTGGTCAGGAGCCGATTTCATAGCGACAGCAGAGCGAGTGGGCTGCACGGACTGGAGAGTGGCACAATCGGTGGTAGCGGTGGGAGTGTGCAGCACGGTAATTGAAATCTATGCTCTGTCAGGGATAGGACCCAAACAGAGCATAGATTTTAATTACTGTGGTCCGGGAGCGATTAATAAAAAGTGCAGCTAACCGCTGACACTACAGCAGCTCTTGCTGAGGAGGTTGTGACTTACATTCTGCTGCTAAAGGCCACTAAACCCTACTGGACATTTAACAAACTGGACATTGGACATTGCACCATTGGAAAGTTGCCACTTTGGCTGACTTCTGGCTTTTGGCCATATGCTTACTGCACATGTAAACTGAGGATCAATGTTATTCAATTGGCTAGTGCCCTCTTGAATGTGGTTTCCCTGTGTAAAAACAGACAGCAGTGAAGCACTGCAGGCATTTTAAATTAAATTACATTAGCTTTGGTGATAAAACATGCATGTTTTCACACATACAGACACACATGGTGTGCAGAAAATGCATATGGAAAACTGGCAGACGAGTGTCCTCCCAGACTCAGCTTACACTCACTCTGTCCATCTCTGATATAGCAGAACTGGCTCTGCAGACTTCTCCAGCATCACTACAGTATAGAGCACTTGGGAAGGGTGAGAGGGTTTGACGACTGGGCATTGTACACAAAACCCTGCTGCACGCTGAATAGGTACTGTCTACAATATTTTGCATGATTCGTTATCAGTAGCTGAGCAGATGCAGTCATTAGAACAATTGTGCAGAGAGCAGAAAGCTTTTTCTCTCCGTGCCCAGGTCCTCAAGCATTACTACATTACACAGCACTTGGGGAGGGGTACAAAGGCTGAGGGTAGAGCAGTGCTGTACACAAGACCCTGCTGAACACTGAATAGGGACTGTCTACAAATCTTTGTCTGTAAAACTTTGTATGATTCCTTATCAGTGGCTGAGCAGATGCATCCAATAGAACAATTGTACAGAGAGCAAAAAGTTTTCTCTCTCCATGCCCTCAGTTGCGGCTACATCTCTTGCAGGGTCTATTGTTACGTATGTATATATATAATATATATATATATACTAAAATAATATCAAATTGTGAAAGACTATAAATTTTACTAAATGTCTTGCACGATATCATTACATGGCTGTTCTATTATTAGTGTTTCAGTCCAGAGATAAAAACAGCGCATCCTCCAAGGCAGTAAAATAGGATGTAGCTACAGATGGGTTTTCCAGTGCCACTTGGTGCCAGCATACTCCACGGTGTTAGGTACCCACACTCCATAAAGAAAGCCTATTCATAACATCGAGCTCTTCATATAGCAGCCAGAATTTTTACAGTTTGTCAGACATTTCTCATCTTGAACATTTGTCTGCATTAACAACCCTCAGCAGCAGCGCGCCGGGTGTTTTGAAAATCTTCGCTCGCTTTCTACCTATCAATGCAAAATAAATATTTAACATGTAGTTGATTTGCCTTCTGTGTACAATAACCATTTCTCCGTGACCTGGGGTTTGAATTCTTTCCAGAGAAACAGTACGAGTCCATGACTTTAGAGTTTCCGAAAAGAAGCATAAAATGTGTACAAGCATCGAATCACAGCATACACCAAAAAAAACAGACCATTTACATACAGCTTAATAGATGTTACAACCAGATATTTCACATTAGCGATGCCTTCTGAATATTTTTTTTTTTTTTACCTTCAGTAGATTTCAGATAGGGGGAGGGAACCCCGAGTCAAAGAAAACTCAAACCAGCTGTTCTGTAACAGAATTAAACAGTGACCCTCAACCATCTATTTTCCAGCCACCCTTCTCTCAGCAAGCAGCCAGACCCAGGGAGGAAAAGACTTTGACCCGCTAACCTTTTACTCCTCTTTTGAGGTCAACTGCTCCAGATAAGCCAGAGAAAGGAGCGTGAGGCCTCACATGATAATTCTGAAATGTAAATAAAACTTGGATTTGACAACATTGTAATGCGTTTTAAACACCAGCCCCATTTTCCAATTGTTTTAAAAGGATTTGACTGTAGCAGGGACCACCCATTACACAAGCCTGATTCATATGCAATCAGACAACAAGTCACACCCACTCCTGAGAAATCAGCCTTTTGGAAAACATTTGATGGTAGAATTCACAGTAGACGCTAAGGTAAAGTACATCTTGATACGAGAAACATTTCATCTGTTTAGAATTAATGTACAGAGTGAAGTATAATGAGCAGTGGAAAGTTCCAGTCAGAGAATGCTGCTACTGGAAAACTGCATAGCTACAGATGCTCTGCATGTAAATGGTAAAACTGAAAGGGTAGCTAGTACAGCTTTTACCCAGGTGGTCCAAACTCTGCTACTCTTCCCACACTATTCTGTGGATGCACCTCAGGGTTGAATTATCAAGACTGGTTGCTCTGGGAAATGGCTCTACATGGCTCTACAGTCAGAATACTTTTTTTCACTTAAAAACTTAAAGGGTATCTGACGTGATATTTAGATTGCCCAGCAAGCGAGTGTTAATTTTTTTCTTATTTCTTTACTGTTAGGCTAGGCTCCAGACCTCCAACAGCCAGCATGTGTGGACAGTGTTGTGTCCACTGTGATGCAGTAGGTGCCTAAAACAGATGTATTTCCACCACAGTCTATATGGAAACCGCATCCACTCTCCAGGAAGAGTTGCAGAACACACAAGAGTGTGCTCCGCTTACTGCAGTGGATCCAACAGATCCGTTGCTAAGTGATAAGTGTGAACGGATCCTATTAATACATAGAACAAGAAAGTAGAGGAGTTTGGAGTGGCACACCTTACCGTTTTGGACGTGCATAGCCTCAGGTGCAAAGCAGACACCCCGTATACAGTAGGCAACTCCAGGGTTTGGTTAGCACACTAGGCTTCTCTAGAGCAAAAAGTAAAGTTTTATTTCTTCAAAACATGTGTCAAAACACCATTGGATGACAATTGTTTCGGGTAGAGTATTTAGCTTCAGTGTGGCTTGAAAAAAAAATCACATCTTTGTACAGGGAACAGATAGACTAATCTTGAACCATTGAACTTGCTGTGGGAAAGCTAAATAACATTGTAAAACTGTTGTCATTCACCTCAGACATTCAAAAGTGTAAAGGTAGATGTGTAGACTTGAACCATTATATACAAAATAAGACCATGACATCCCAGGAAAGTCCATACTCTAAGACTGGTAAATTAATTCCTATTCTAATCTAGCTAGGGGAATACTTACCGTATATACTCGCATATAAGACGGTCTGTGTATAAGCCGAGGTACCCACTTTTCCCTCAGAAACCAGGAAAAATTAATTGACTCACGTATAAGCAACCTCCCCAGTAGCTAGATGTGTCCCCAGTATAAGTCATCCCCTCTCAGCATAGCCAGATGTGCCCCAAGGATGATACAGCTGTGTCTTAAGACGCCACTAGATGGCATTATAGATATGAGACAGCGATTGATTTACGATCATTGCACCACTGACACGCTTCTGCACACTCTGCTCAACAAGCCAGGGGCCACAGATAGTCTTGAGCAGCGCACTCTGTTCACCAGGTTGCAGGGGATGGGAGTAACTGACACAGCAGGGAGCCAGCTGGCAAGAGCAGGATCACTAGTGTACAATCCTTGCACTCTTCTGCCAGTAACAAAACCTGCTCCACCATCTGTTCTGATCCACAGATTTGCATATAAGCAGAGGGGATACCTTTTGCAGCACATTTTTAGTGCTGAAAAATTAGGCTTGTACGTGAGTATATACAGTATCTTTTAAAAGGGGAACTAAATCTTCAAATTTTCATTATTTGGTCTTCAATTTTCATTGTGTTACATAATGACAATAAACATATGTCTGCATTGTTCTGGGGAAGGGGAACCTGCATTGCCCCGAAACAATTGTCAACCAATGGTGTTTTGACACCGGCTTTGAAGAAATAAAACTACTTTTTGCTCGAGAAGCCTGGTGTGCTAACCGAATTCTGGACTTGCCTATTGATAATTAGGATTGATTTAACTGGCTGTTTTTTTGCTAAATTTTTCTTGAGACTGGCGACTTTTTGCACACCGAGTAATGGTTTCCTCGATTTTGCAATGTGGGTCCATGTACACAATTAAACAATATTTTACGACATGCAGATATAACGACAGTCATGGCTGATTGGACCTTTAAGCATAGCTCCCAACTGCCCCTTTTTCAGAGGGACAGTCCCTTTTTGGGAGCCCTGTCCCTCTGTCCCTCTTTCACCCTCATTTGTCCCTCTTTCAGGACTTTGTCCCTCTTTCTATGTAAATATATATATATTTATACTAAAAATGTGTTTGATTGACTCTAAACTTTATTCCCATCCTTTAAATTGATATATTACTAATTTTAAAATGTTACTATGAAGGAAAATGAACCAGGATAGAAAGGACCAGTGTGGTTTGAATTATAAAACAACATATGTTTCTTATGAAATCTTTATGGTATGCGTGACTAGAGGTGTGGTGAGGGCGTGGCCAGGGGTGTGGCAGGGGCGTGGCTTAAGTGTCCCTTTTTCTCATCTCAAAAAGTTGGGAGATATGCTTTAAGATCCCCGACAACTCCTGTGTCGAGATCGTTCAAACTTTACTGCATTTTACACTGCTCTCTCAATCAACATGGATGTATTTTGTATAAGCCTCGCACTCACCTCAATTATCCTCAATTATCACCAATCTATTGTTTCCAAGGCTGAGCTCTTACTGCAGCCAATCACAATACACAAATTTTCATCTAAACAACACTGGTGGAGGGCAGGCACCCCAGATGTATACCAGTCGCAACAACTGTGATTTGCAAGTAGGATGTAATGTGCTTCACCTCTAATGAAGAACAAACCAAATTGATTGGAAAAGAGTTTATTCATTCATGCACATAAGGACAACATGTTTCATGGGTGCTGGCCTGCTTCTTCAGGTCAATAAAGTGCCTAAATTTTACATATACATATGTTCTGACACTCACCATTTTAGCATTACCATATAGCTTTCCAATCAATTTCCATAACGGTAACAAATTGGAATTTCATGTTTAACGCAGAAATTCTGCGGTTCTTGAAATTGTGTTCCAATCCAGAGCCCCCTGATACATTTAAAGCAACAGCACATGCAGAGACTTTTGCATTATCAGATATTGCAAGGCCCAAAACTAAGTGTCTTAGCATGGCCGTTAAGTGCACCTTGACAAAGAGCACCTGTCTTAGAAGTGGCTGCAGGTAGAGCCTCCTGATACATTTAAGCGACAGCATGTGCAGGGGGCCTGTGCATTATCAGTAACTGCAATCAAATGAGTGACTTTCCTGAGTTTAGTAATTACTTAAATTTGCTTAATTATGGAAACGCGAAATTACACAAATTTTGTCACAACACTAGACAAAATGTATTGTGCTTTTATTGTTTGAAGTATACTATCAGATCAGAGATCAGAGGTGCAGTGTAACAGCTTGTGGAGGACATGCTGGGGATGACATGCCTGCATTTTAGAAATGTTATGAATTAAAAAATGTAAATACATTTAGTGGTGGACAGAAATTACGCCTTTGTGTAATTAAATATCGTAATTCGTAATTATGTCTCGTAATCGTAATGCAAAATTTGCAGGTTACGTGTTAAATTTGTTGCATGTAAACATTATCACTTTATTTAAAAAGCCGTGCGTGTGCAGTATACTGGCTGATGAACGCATACGAGTGCATATTTCGCATTGAATATTTAACTAATAGCCAGAACACTGGCGGACAGATGCAAACATTTTTTTGCATTGAATGCGAATTACGCACCAACTGGACCGCATAATTGCATTAATTATTATTATTATTGATTTATAAAGCGCCAACATATTCCGTGGCGCTGTACAAAGTAAGAAACAAACATGGGGTACATAATAATACAGACAATGGTGTACACCAATATACAAGATACATAATTAGTGACAAAATACAAAGAATGATACAAAATACAAATTATAGAATTGGTAATGACAGTGATAAAATTAACATGATGAATAAAATGTATAATGGTTACCAAGACACTAAAGGGGGAGAGAGCCCTGCCCTTGCGAGCTTACAATCTAAAGGGAATGGGGGGAAACAAGAGGAGGGGTAGTATGCAGCAAATATATAGAGGCTTTGTGTTTTAGGATACCTAGTAGGAGTGCAATTTGGTCTTAGTACAAAGGGAAGTGGCCTAAGGTAGAGCATATGCTTGTCGGAACAAGTGTGTTTTTAGAGAGCGTTTAAAGGTAACAAAGGTTGGCGAGTGACGGATGTGTTGTGGGAGGGCATTCCAGAGGAGGGGTGAAGCGCGTGCGAAGTCTTGTAAACGTGAATGTGAGGAGTTGATTCTAGAGGAGGACAACAGAAGATCATGTGCCGATCTGAGATTGCGATTGGGTTTGTATCTGGAGATTAATGAGGATATGTACCGGGGAGAGAGATCGTGGAGAGCTTTGTAGGTTAGGGTTAGGAGTTTGAACTGAATCCTCTGGTTAATTGGCAGCCAGTGAAGAGCTTGACAAAGAGGGTCGGCAGAGGAAGATCGAGAAGAGAGATGAATGAGACGAGCAGCTGAGTTCAGTACTGACTGGAGCGGGGCCAGTTTGTTAGACGGTAGTCCACGAAGTAGTAAGTTGCAGTAGTCCAGACGAGAGATTATGAGAGCATGTATTAACATTTTAGTTGTGTCTTGAGTGAGAAAGGGACGGATGCGAGATATGTTTTTGAGTTGGAGATGGCAGGAGCTGGTTATGAAGTGAACATGAGGAATAAAAGAGAGAGATGAGTCGAATATCACCCCCAAGCACCGAGCTTTGGGAACTGAAGTTATGGGAGTGTTATTAACATTTATTGTTACTTCAGGCAGGGAGGTGGACAGAGACGGTGGAAAAATTATTAGTTCCGTTTTACTCATATTAAGTTTTAGGAAGCGAGAGGACATGAAGCAGGATATAGCAGACAAGCAGTCAGGAACACGTTTAAGGAGGGAGTTAAGGTCTGGGTCAGAGAGGTACAGTTGTGTATCGTCTACATAGAGGTGGTATTGAAACCCGAATGAGTTGATTAAATCACCAAGACCATTACGAATCAAAAATGTAGTTTGCTGTACATAACAATTTGTAACTGCGAAAAATTACACAAAATTTTGCATAATCGTAATTGACCCATTACGGGCACCACTAAGTATACTGTATTATTTATTGAGGCCTCATTTTAAGTTTCTTCATCCACAGTTGACAGTGAACTATATATCTATATATATCTATATAATTATCTATATATTTTATATATAGAAGATGTTATCACTTGTTACCACTCCAAAGGATCCGTGGATTTTGCTGCAGTAAGGGCCCTTTTCCACTAGCAAGCTCCTTTTTCCACTGTCCGCGTTCCGCTGTACCGCTGTCGGGAATGTAACGCAAACGCGACGAGAATCGTGGAGGACGGCGATCGCGTTTCAGGAAAAAACTAATCGCGATCGAAGCGCCATAGTGGAAAATGAGCACCGCAATTTACATGTTATCGTGGTGCTCTAGCGATTAGAAAAACGGCTGCGATCCGCTTTTTAAATCAGATCGCAGTCAGTGGAAAAGGGCTCTAAGCAGGCCAGACTGAATTAAGCATTTGTAATTTACACAGGTCTACTGAAAAGCTTGATAACAGCTCTGACTACAAAAGTCACAGCTGAAAAACAAACAAACAAACAAAAAAAAACACAAAGTAAGTCTAGTAGGTTTTGCCCGGGAGTAATCTGTTTCTTGTATTTGTGAAAGCTTTTATTCACCCGAGAAATGGTATGTCCAAAAATTTAAGTAATTTCAGCTGAATTCCTTTTTATGTTCTCAAAATATACTGCCCCTAGTAGCGATGGGTAGGCACAGTTTCACGAGAAGCAAAGTATTGGGAGGAGGAAGCGCAGCGTGGATCCTGGATACCTAAAGGACTTGTTGCAACTGCATCACCCCCCCCCCCCACAATCTTAGATCAAAAGGACGCAACACCATGGTCACCCCCAGAGTCCACCTCAAAACCTTTGGAGACAGAGCCTTTTGTCATGCTGCACCTACACTTTGGAACTCCCTGCCACACCCAATCAGGACAGCTCCATCCCTGGAAGCATTTAAATCTAAACTGAAAACCTACCTCTTTAGTCTGGCATTCATGAACATCTGACTATCTTCTCTGTAACACAACTCAGCCTGCAACCCTGTATTAATCTGAGACACAACTATTATGTTTCTAAAGCATGAAACAAAGCAGAAAATACTTTCTTATGCAAATTTTCATTTCAGGTTGAATGGAACACGAAAAAGGTACATTCAATTATTTGGAAGAACTGATTGAAATTTAGGGGACATTAATGTAATGCACCACAAATTCGTTGTTCTAATGTCCCTGTCATATGAAGAATGGAACTAAATGATTCTTCTTTCCATAACAGATCTGTGACTGTCCTCATAAGGTAGCCTTTCCCCTCTAAATCCATTTCTTTTTAAATCCATTTAAGGGACATTAAATGCTAATAAAATAAGGAAACATCCACTGAAAAACAGGAAACATAAGATTGGCCTGAAGTTGATTTCGGTAAAGATATAAAAAGCCATTACAATAATGTCCTGCCATTTGTTTCATGTGGCATTGTCAGAAAATCGTTAACCATGTGACTGCTGCTAAGATGATCTAAGAACAGCTAAGACTTCCCTGGCAGACACAGTGTGACATGGCATTGCTTAGCCAGCATACCTGCATTGTAATTGTAGCTAATGTGCTGCTTATTTGCTCTTTGCCATCCCATGGGTTACTTATCTTTCAAGTGATAATGAGCCTGTCATGTAAATTTCCTTATTTGTTTCACATGATGATCGGCCTTTTGTGTTTACATCACAGCAAGATCCTGAGGTCCATTTAAAGGGTGCTGATTGTTTATTGTCTGCAATGTTTAATGAAGGGACACAGCTCATTAGATTTCTATTAACAGTTGAGAGAGGTAGCTACTAGTCTACTGCACAAGACAACAGTGAGTATTGCTCAAACCTAACATGAGCTTTATGGCCCATTCACACTTGGGAGCTTTTCGGTGATTTCCATGGCACTTTGAATTGCTAGCGCTTTGAAAAGTGCTACTGTATTTTATAGTACATGGCAGTGATCTCACTGTAGCGATTGCCAACGATTTGCCATTGGCAGAAATTGTAAACACAATGCGTGCAGTTCTTTTCCGTGATTTTGGAGTGATCAAGGTTCAAATGCTAAAAAATCTCAAATCGCGATAGGTCAAAAATTGTGTTTGCGTTCAATAGAAAAAAATCACTCTGCAAAATGCTAGTGTGACTGAGCCCTTAAGACTGGTAAACCATTTTCATTTCAGATCCTACTTGAACGCAACATTCAGATCAACATCTGATCGGGTACAGAAGAAGTTAGGCCCGGTTCACATTAGCGGTGGCCGTCCGGAATCGCCGTGCCGGAGCCGCACCGCTTGCAGAACGGACGGAACGGACGCATGGCATAGCAATGAAAGCCTATGCGTCTGTTCACATGCGTCCGTTCTGCCGGACCGGAGCCGGACCGGATCCGGGCCGGATCCGGACTCCGGCCTCCGTTCCAACATGCGCTATTTTTTGATCCGGCTCCTCCGGCAGCCGTATCCGGGGCGGAGCCGGACTGCATCATCCGGCCAATACAAACCAATGGGAACCGGAGAGCGCACAACACACTGGCTGAGAAATCCGGATGTTCTACCCCACTTCCTATGCGGATTGTTGCGGCGATATTGGATGGGGACACATGGGCAAGCATTTTGTAGTGGAGCAGCACAGCTGGATCCGGATCCGGAGATGTTGGCAGCATGTCGCAGGTGGAGGTGAGTGCTAAACAGCAGAGGGCCTGATTCCACAGGTCCCCCTTCTGCTGACCTCCCAGACCCCAACATTTTTTTTGTTTTTTACGTTACTTTTGCCAAACGGATCCGGATCGCATCCTGATGAACACCTGATGCAACCTGACCGGATCAGGATCGGATCCGGATCAGAACCGTACGGTTCCGATCCGGATCCGGTCCGGATCCGGTCAGGTCATCCGGTCCGTTTGGCAAACAACCGCAAGTGTGAACCGGGCCTTAGTGTATACATGTATGGGATTTCTTTTTCAGATTTTGATAAGTTTACCAACTGGATATTGATTGTAAATTCGTAAAGTCGAGTGGAAATTGATACACAGAATGAAGCTTCCAACTCTCTTCCCCTTGTAGTAGTATTAGGTGGCCAGGTGTGCCCCTAGATATTAATCAGATGTACACCCAATAGTGTTAGGCAGCCACATTTTCACCCTAAGTGACTGGATAGTGTACTGGTTAAAGGAATACTGTAGGGGGGTCAGGAGGAAATAAGCTGAACTTAACAGAGGCTTCTAATGGTCCCCCGCAGACACCCTGTGCCCACGCAGCCACTCACCGATGCTCTGGCCCCGCCTCCGGTTCACTTCTGGAATTTCAGACTTTAAAGTCTGAAAACCACTGAGCATGCGTTGCCGTGTCCTCGCTCCGGCTGATGTCACCAGGAGCGTACTGCGCAGGCCCAGTATAGTCTGTGCCTTCCGCAGTACGCTCCTGGTGACAACAGCGGGAGCAAGGACACGCAGGCGCAGTGGTTTTCAGACTTTAAAGTGTGAAATTCCAGAAGTGAACCGGAGGCGGGGCTGGAGCATTGGTGAGTGGCTGCGTGGGCACAGGATGTCTGCGGGGGACCATTAGAAGCCTGCGGGTGACCATTAGAAGCCCCGGGTAAGTTCAACTCATTTTCCCCGACCCCCCTACAGTATTCCTTTAAGGGCTCAGCCTCTGACACAGGAGACCAGGGTTTGAATCTCAGCTAATCCTGTTCAGTAAGCCAGCACCTATTCAGTAGGAGGCCTTGGGCAAGGCTCCCTAACACTGCTACTGCATATAGAGCACGTCCTAGTGGGTGCCGCTCTGGTGGTTTGAGCCTGCCAGGAGAAAAAAGGCGTGACATAAATGTTCTGTGTCTTGCCTTGTGTTTAATAGTATTAAGTAGCAAGGGATGCCCCCAGTATAATTAAGTCAGAATTAGAACCCCAGTATTATCCAAATGTGTCCCCCAGTATTGGGTTGTCAAAGGTGCCCCCAGTATAAGGTAGTCAGAGAGACAGCTCTCCAGTATAGGTAAACAGAGGGCTCCCAGAAATTGGTATCCCCCAGTATAGGTAGCCTGATGCTCCATCACCCTACTCTTGCAGAGTCACAAGTGGAGCAAAGTTATAAGGTAGCCCACCTCCTGGCACGTTAGCACCAGAATTTACCTTGCTTAGGGTTTAGATTAGTGTGAGCATGAGGCTTATGTCCAGGGGTTGAAAATGAGTAACAAAGGCTACTTTTGGAAGCGTGTGGGGCTGTGCAGCTGAGTTGGCACATTATGCTCCACCTTTCACATTACTTTATATTCAAGGTGCAAATCAAACCATAAACATTTGTGGATGTTATATATATAATCTAAAAACAATAAGCATAACTATGTTGTTACTATGGAATTGTGAAGCAGAATGTAGTACTGAAACCATTTCTCAGCAGTGCTTCTTTCAGTCTGGAGACTGCTCTTTTTGCAAGTCTATTGTGTCCATGGAGTGAAGTCTCAATCATCCCTTTTATGGTGTGAAGCTGAGCACAGTCCCTCCCCAATTGTCCCCTCCCACACGTCTTCTGAAGATACACTCTAATGCAGGTACATGATAGAAGGCTCACGTTTACAGCATTTCTGATGGTTACACAGTTTTATCTTACACACATACATAGCTTCCAGACATGGGTTGGGCCATCACAGGACTAAGTGGGAACCTGGAGGTCTGTCTGTTAAACAACTTGCTGCGTTACTGAACAGACTTCCCAGAGTCACAAACTACCATCGGGGTTACTTTTTAGGTTCATTTTTATGGTAGCACAAGAGACGGTAAAACACAGCAGAGTTCATGTCATTTCTTAGATGGGTTTAGGGCGTATTTGTGAAAGCTGACCCAGGAAAGCGCAAATTCCAAGTTTCATTGTGTGCTAAGGTGAAAATATAACACCATTCAGCGTGTAAAAACAACCTCTATGAAAAGAGCTTAACAGCGTTACAATCCTCTAAGTATGATTATTATGGCAAAAATAACACACTTCCACATTTACTCAGAATTCCCAGTTTATCGTGAGAAAACTAACACCGTTCTCTGGCTTAATTGTTTCAATGCCTTATTCTGAAGAGCGGAGCAGAAAGAAAATTCCCTCTAGAAGCTGCAATTTGCGTTTTCTTTTTACATCAGCGAGCCCATTGAGACCGGCTGGACTCGGGCCAACATACAGGAAATGATCAGTGCATTCTCTGTTCTCTTCATATCTGTCATTAGGCAATTACTTCAACTCCTTCCTTGTCCGTGTTGAATAATAAAGAGTCCTGGCTATGTTTGTGAGAACCTGCATCACATTAAAATGTTCAGACTTCTGTTCTCTAAACTCGGGTTCATCAGAGGAAGGCAAAAATAAAGAGCAGCAAGTTTTTAGTTTTTTTTTTTTTTAAAGGCTAGCATTAACCCTAATTTTGGTATTTACTTCTCAGACACTAAGGCCTTTTCTGAATTCACTTTTTCTTCTACTCCTAGGTGATCAATAAAATGCCCTATAAAGGGGTTCTGTAGGGGGGCTCAAAAGACAAAATCCGACACTTACCTGGGGCTTCTATCGGCCCCCTACAGCTGTAATGTCCCGCAACATTCTCCTACGATCCTCGGTTCCCTGCCACCACTCCCAGTCTAATATTCGTCTGAACAGACGAATAGTGCTTGCTCCCACATGCGTCATCAGGAGCTTACTGCGCAGGCGCAATGCAAAGTTTTCTTGTACTGCGTCTGCGCAGTAAGCTCCCAATGACGTGCGCGGGAGCGAGCATGTGTGCAGCTGCAGTCTAGGTAGATGCTAGATTAGACCAGGATTAGACCCCCTCCACATATCCCCTTTAAGCCACCGTGGCATCCAGCAAGAAACTAATAATTTTGACAGCACCTTTTCACTTGCCTTTGGCAGAGTGCAGAAAATGTATTTAAAACAGAAGATGAAATATTATCATAGGAGGAAATGTAGGAGAAAAAAAAAGTGAATTGAATAAGGGCCTAAATCTTTAAGAGTGTAGTCTACTTCCTTGAACATGTTGAGTAAAAAAAATGCTGTTCAGTTCAACTCCTCAAAATTAAGCTATTTTCGTAGAGGGATGTCACCCTGATTATTTTGAAGGACCATAAAACAACAGCGGGGAAAAGTCTCACCTGCTCAGTAGAGCGGCCCCGATCAGACTCGGCTATTTCCGCTGGAGCCCGAGGGGAAACTTGTACTGAGTCTATGCAGTAGCGCAGATTGTAAATATTGGTGTACGCCATTCGGGGGATACCAGTGATGGGTCCCCAAGGCCGAAGAGGATAGGGGAAGCCACATTATGGCCCATACTCACGGGCAACTTTTTGGGCCCGTCGCCAGACTACATGAGCGTGTGGGCGACAGGCCGGCGACAGCTCCTCGCCAGGTCCCTCCGCGTACACACGCGGAAGAGGGACCAGCGGCGCGACGGAAGCTGTCGCCGACGTTCCTCCTCCCCCCGCCGGAAGCTCCGTATTCCTCAATGGAGGTTGCTGTCGCTAGTCCGTGTACACACGCGGACTAGCGACAGTTGCGGCGGAATTGCAGCGGCAACTGTCGCCAGGCGATTGAGCAGTTCAATCGCCTGGCGACATCAGCGACGAGCGACAGTTCGGGGTGCGGGCCCGTGCAATGGCGCATACTCACGGGCGACCTGTTGCCGCAACACGTGCACGCCGCGTGTTGTGGCGACAATTGTAGTCGGTGAGTATGGGCCATTAGGATAGATAAACTTCCCCCTCCTGAGGTACGTACCCCCCAAGGGGCTCTTTTTCTCCTTACAGGTTTACTTTAAAGGTACTATAAATTTACACTTCTCTATTTTGCAATTATATACAATACGTAGTATTAATCGGAAACCACTGGACCTGTTTCCAACAGGTTTTGGACTAGTCCATCTTCTCATGGGGTTTCTGAAGGCTTTAGTTATTGTATTAACAGAACTTTGGGGATCCAGCCTGCCTACTAGCAGCACAGTATTCTGGCAGTTAGACTGTGCCACTGCTTTCCAGGGAGTGATGTTGAAAATTAATCCCCATGAGGAGATGGACTAGTCCAAAGCGTGTTAGCAAGAGGTCAGAGACCATCAGATTAATGAAACTTACTGTATACATAAATGTATAGATGTATGATAAGATATACAGTATATATATTCTCCTGCATTCTTACAGTCTACGGGAATCATTGACAGAATTGTAGTGGGAGCTGGTAAGTTGTATACAAGATGAGTGTCACTGTCAAAGTGTTCCTCGTTACAAAAAATACTACTGCCAGTGAGACCAGCAGGTGGAATGGAATAAAACCCTAAGGGAGGGGTCACACTTGGGAAATTAAAATGAATGTGATAACAGATGCAATGATTGTCTGTGGGGTTGCTGCTTTTCAGGAGCCATCTATGATTTTGCATAGGGTTAAAAAAAAAAATACAACCTTCATTACAATCTGCACAATGCATGTGTTTCTCATTAAAATCAATGGCTACTGTAATAAAATGCATGCATTAAATGCATCCAAAAATATACCATCATGTGGCCAAACGCTTGTAAGGAATCATCTGTGGTTCATATGCACACAAGTGTGATCCCTCCTTTTAAGGACTATGATCAGGGGTGGGACAAGGTCCTTCAGCACCCAAGGCTGAGACAGCAAAGTGCGCCCCCACATCCCTCCCACCCCAGCCGTCACACACTGATTGCTATTACACTAAGAGGTGCCCCAGGGCCCCCAACCCCCCCCCCCCCCCCAACACCTTAATCTCTACTTATCTGGCTTGCAGTCGCTGCCATGTATCACCTTTTCTTATTTCTTTCTGCTTCAAACACAATTGGGAATGACAGCTGAATGAATTGTGCTTCCCCTCCTACACTGCGCCCTGAGGCTGGAGCCTCTCCAGCCTCTGCCTCGGCCCGGCCCTGACTATGATCACAAAAAATTGTAAAATTTAAAATACATAAAAACATAAATAAAAGTGCATTCCTCCAAAAGTAAAATGTGCTATAAATTACTTTTCTCCTATGTTTCTGTCACTTACAGTACGTAGTCAAAATCTGACAGAACTGACAGGTTTCGGACTAGCCAACTTCCTTATGGGGGATTCCCAGAGTTTTCTTTATTTTCAAAATCAATTAGTGAACAGCAGTTGCTCAGTCAAAGTGCCAGAATATTGTGCAAACAGGTGGTAGTAGTGGTGGTGGGGGGAAGGGGGGGAGTTGGTGTTGGGTGGTCTGCATCTTTCTATAGATCCTTTCCTGGGAGTGCTTTTGTAAAGAATAAATAAAACAATCAGAATCCCCCATGAAGAGATAGACTAGTCAAAAACCTGTGAGTTCGATCAGATTCCTACTAACTACTGTAAGTGACAGCAACATAGGAGAACAGCAATGTATAGCTTATTTTACTCTGAAAGAAACCTACTTCTTATTTGTATGTGATTCTAGTGATTACATGTGTTTTACATTTTACAGTTTTTCACAACAATGGTCTGTTAAACGCAGAAAATCTTTGATTTGTAAATAAAATAAAAAACAAACTATCTTTTACCACGAAGTAAAAAGAAAACTACAAACATTACCGTTAACTTAGTTTTACAAAATGAACCCCAAATTTAGTAAAATTAAGTAAAAAATAGAAAAAGCAGTCAAGCAAATAAGTGAAATAAAACTTGTGACAAGAGAAAAATATTTTCTAAGAAAAAAAAAGTTGTTTGAAACCTTTCAGCTATTCTGGGTTGTAGCTTTCAGTCAAAGTCAATTAAATCCTTTCAGTCGTATGTATTTAGAGCATGAATGTATTGCACAGCATTCAGAATGATTCCCTGTGAATGAGAGGTGTCCTGCGTTCACAGGATTTCAATGCTTGCAGTTGGCAGAGCCTGTCGCACCTTGCCCAGAGTGCACTTTGTGACCCCTTCATTTTCTCTGCTTTCCCACCACAATTACTGTGAGCAGAAGGGAAAAGGTGCAGATTACCTGTGGGTTCAACACAGGATGTAGAGAACAAAGAGGTTTTGAAATAGTCAACATTTTGTTTGACAATCTGAGGAAGAACAGACAGGGAACAAATATAGCTTGTAAGGAGTCTGAGCCCTATAAGCGTAAAATTACAAGAATGTGACTTTGGATGAAAGGAATCTAAATAATTTGTTTAGCAATGGTCATGTATTGCTGTTTTATTCCATATATTATACTAAATATACTAAAACTATTTAGTGCTGGATGTTTAGGTAATTTTTTTAAAGGATGCTTTCCTACATTTCTTAAAAATGTCCTCAAACAAAACATACGACTTATTCTTATTTGTACGTTAATACAAATAATCACAGATAAATCAGATTTTGAGACTTGTCCATAAACGCTACAATAAAATCTGCTTTTAGATCAATGATTTGACAGAATATTAACAAGAGGTTTTGAATCAGGATGATACCATTTATTGGCTAACTTAGAAGTAAATAAAAAGTAAGCTTTTGGCCAATAAGCCTTCTTCAGACTTAGCTCCTGTATATTAACAAGATGTTAAAACACACAGCTTATAGACACTGGACATTTGGAGGAGAACATTCTTTTGAAAACATAAGTAAATGTCATTCATGAGATGCCTTAATTACAACTTCAGAAGCGTCTCATGCTGGGAACACACGATGCAATATACCTTCCGATCGATGGGAATCGGGTGATTATGTCTGACATGTCCGATTTGTTTCTGATAAAGAAAAGAATCCATTTTGCAAAGTTGTCAAAATCAATCCCTTTATCGATCGGGAACAGTTTGGACATATACACACAGTACGACTTCCTGTCTGATCACCCGTCGATCAGATGGGAAATTGCATTGTGTGTTCCCAGCATCACAGGGATGCTCGCTAATTTATGACAAATAGATAAGACCACTTGTTTGACAGGATTAAATAAATAATATTCTCAAATGTTCCCAAAACACAATGGCTTCAATTCTCAAAGCCTTACCACATAAAGCAGAAAACAGCTGATTTTACAGAACAGTTTGCAAAATGTCAATTAACTAAGTCTGTTACCACATGAAAAACTAAAATCAGGGACTAGTGAGGTAAATCACCAACTTCTAAAGTAAATACCTCAGTAAATGTCAATTCACAAAGATAAGTATATACAGGAAAACTAGTACAACAGAGTAATCAAGCAGCTCAGGGTGACCCAGGAAAACTAGTGAGATGATGTTCAGTATTTATCCCCAACCTGGAGCTGTCAGTAACTAACAAACATCCATTCGGTAGAGTTATACAAGGGAGGAAACAGAGCAGAGAAAATGTGATAACTAATAAAACTATTCAGGAAAATAAAGTTAATAAAAACATATTTCCCTAGTTTCACAATATTTTTAAGCAGCAATTAAAAATAGTTAATAAGATACTAATGGTTTTGAGCTGACACAAATGTAATGTTCATTTTATGCAGCTTGGACTTGCACTTCAGTATAATAAAAAAAAATGCTGTCTGTATCACATCTTTCATCCATTCTCCCTGACCTGCAATCCATCAAATACTGAGTGAAATACTGCATGAGGTAAAAATCTTAGTGAATTGTCATGCAGTTTTTCAGTAAATTACCAAACTATTACCGCTTGTTTGAAATTCTTAGAGAGTTTGGGGGAAAAAGTCTAAAATACCGTATAAGGTAAACTATCGAACATGAAATATTTCTTAGTGAATTGAAGACATTGCTGCAAACTGAAAGAATAGTTTTTAGTTGATTGTAAATAAAAGTACTTTCTATATATAGCTCAGGTAAAATAAACTTGTCTTTGATTTTTTTTTTTGTTTACTAAAATTAAGAATTTATTGTGAAAAGATGTTTGGTCTAACAGACTTAAAACATTCTCCTAAATATGTTCAATGGGAGAGTTGTTCCAGGAGTGTACAAAACAGATGCAAAACAAGAACTAAAGCAACTCCAGTACTTATGCTATAGAAAATACTTAACTTATTAAATAAATGACGAGATTAAAAAATCATAAGAAAAAATATGTGGGCACTTTCCATGGAGCATGTGGATGTGATATTGGACAATGGACTTATGTCCTGCCCTTGCATGCCCATAAGGTAAAGTCATAAAATGTATTAAAACATATAACCCCAACCGCAAATTAAGCTAGAACTAATGCTAAATACTGTGTTAAACAAGCTGCAAATATTTTGTGGTTTCCAGTAGGTGAGGAAAAAATAGTTACACACCACATCAATTAGAAGAATTACCCAGGTTGACCAAAAGATGCGTTTACATTAAATCAAAAGATATAACTTAATTTTTAACCCATGTGGAACAAACATAAATGCAGCAAACTAGAATAACCTTAACACCTCCATAAATTACAACATTTAACTAAATTCAGTGTAGTAGAACCAGATGCATAATGTTCAGACTCAAACACTATCTCCTCAAGACTGGGCTTTTGGTCTATTAATGTGCTTTTATGGCTATTATAGCACTTCATATCTGTTCTCTGAGCTTTGACCAAAGAACAAAGCATTCTTTAGGCCTAATTAAACCTTAATTTCAGCAAGTTGAAGCAGAGGGTGCTGTGGCTGATTGCTGTGTCAACACCTCATCTTTAAAGAGTCCCTTATCTTATCTCTTCACTTAACCCATAATTATGGGCCCATTTGCTATATTTGTCTTATTCACAGAAAACACTTATTCTGGTTTTCTTATTCCAGTAGGTATGACCATGTGCTCAGTTTGCAGTGCTGTATAGAAAACTGAAAATAGCACAACAATCCCAGGATATTGCAAAAAAATGTGTAATAAAGGTGAGGGAATACCATACATGGAGTTTGAAAGAGGTGTAGTGTAGCAAGCAATATTTCACAACAAGAAATTCAGCTCTTTCTTGCCAAGGAATATTTGATCTTTTATGAGAATTAACCTTTTATTGACAAATGTCTTGACCAAAATCAATTTACGACTGAAAGAAATGTACGATGAAGGAACCAATTGTCAGAAGGGGACTTCTCATGTGTCCGAGTGATTACATTCACACATGTCGTTGAGCCATGATGCTCAGATCCTATTCTCTGGCAAGCTGGGGTCTTATATGAAATAAGCCTTGGCCGTTGCATAACTAAACATTACAGTTACCCCCTCGTTACTTACATTAATATTTTGATGGCTTTTAAAGACTGACAATCAGGCTACATGGCTTCTATGGGTTTTTTTTTTTTTTTAAGGCAAGTACATGCAGCTTTGAGCTTGTTTTTATTTTATTGGTTTGTGCAGGTGTATAATGTTGTAACTGGAAATGTCTGCTTTTCACACATCATCCCTTAACCCCGGGTCTTTCAGGATAAGCTTTAGTGCAAGAATGTGATAGCAACCAAATGTTGTGTTCATGCTCAGAACTTACTTTACTGCTTAGATAGATCTTGAACTAAAACTTCCTTATGTGCAGATGTCTAAAGATACAGTCATTATTTGAGATCAACTCAGCAGGATGAGGGACCATGCATATACGTGTAGCTCTGAAGCCAGGTTTTGGCAAAGCATGTTGTTGCTATTCTCTTTGTCACTTAACTTTATCCTCCTCCAATGCCTAGCCCTGCTCGTCTTAAAGGGGAACTGTGGTGAAAATAACATAATGAATAAAATTGCTTATTTTTTACAATATTCATTTATAGATTATATAGTTAGTGTTTGCCCATTGTAAAAGCTTTCCTCTGCCTGATTTACATTCTGGAATGTATCACTGGTGATAACATCTTTAGTTCTTCCAGTAGATCTGTGCAGAATGTTCATTACTGAGAGTTCTATGCAGAGAAGGAGATATGATGAGGTTTCCAGACAGCAAACTGTCAGGATCATGGTCATGACATCGCACTGTGGGAGGGGTTTAACTTTCACTAGAATATCAGCCATAGAGAACCCCTGATGATCTATTTGAGAAAAGGTAAATATTTCTCATGGGAAAGGGGGTATCAGCTGCTGATTGGGTTGAAGTTTAATCCTTGGTTAAAGTACCTCTTTAACGCTTATATATGAATTCCCCATTAACTGATTAATATATCTCCCCCAACACTAATGGGCTGTGGGTATTACAATTATTGTGTAACGCTAGACACCCCCATATGGTCAAATGGTAATCTTTCCCATTAATGCCTCATCCTAACTTTCCACCTAATGCCTGACCCTGATCTCTTTTCATGGTGTCCAACCCTATTCTCCCCCATATGCCTAACCAGAACCCATCCCATTAATTGGTAACTATTCCCCCCGCCCCCCAAACCAATCTTATGAAGAGGTTGTGGCTATTCTCTTCATTAATGAATAGGGATAATAAGTAATAGAATGGCCACCCCTCTAGTGAGTGTCAGAAATGAATGAACAAAAAAAATTAAATTAAGGTTTTAAGGCACGTAAATCGTATTCAAATAATATAAACCATTATGTTTTATATTATTTGATTATGATCTATGGGCATTAAAACATTCAACTATTTTTTTGTTTATTGGCCTCTGATATTCTCGTTATTGCCTAACTCTGATCTGCTCAGCTGTAATTTCCACCCTTAACCCCTTAAGGACCAGCGCTGTTTTTTATGATCTGTGCTGGGTGGGCTCTGCAGCCCCCAGCACAGATCAGTTTGCAGGTAGAGCAATCAGATCACCCCCCCCTTTTCCCCCCCTATGTGGATGATGTGCAGGGGGGGTCTGATCGCTCCTGCCTGCCTGAGTGTTGCGGGGGGGGGGGAACACCTCAAAGCCCCCCTCTGCGGCAAAATTCCCCCCCTCCTTCTCCTACCTCTCCCCCCTGGTGATCGGGGCTGCACAGGACGCTATCCGTCCTGTGCAGCCTGTGACAGGCTGTCCTCTGTCACATGGCGGCGATCCCCGGCCGCTGATTGGCCGGGGATCGCCGATCTGCCTTACGGCGCTGCTGTAGCAGCAGCGCCGTTCAATGTAAACAAAGGAGACAAACGTCTCCTGTGTTTACATTTAGTCTGCGAGCCGCGATCAGCGGCTCGCAGGCTATTCACGGAGACCCGCTCCGTGATCTAACAGGAAATGGCTGCTCGCGCGAGCGGCCTTTCCTGATTAATTAGGGAGGCACCTGGCGACGCAGATGTGCGTCGCTGGTCCTCCAGCTACCACTTTGCTGCCGCACGGTATGAGTGTGCGGTCGGCAAGTGGTTAATATCTAACCCTAACATCTCTTCAGTGCCTAAATCTAACCTCTACCCTCAACTATCTACTATGCTTACCCCTAACCCTTAAATCTCTTAAGATACATAGCCTCAAACTGTGATTTTCTACTGTAAGCAATAACTATCCCTCTTCTCCCAAACTCCCTTTCCAATGCCTAACATTAAAGAGGCAATGTGCCAAGAAGATAAAGTGGAATGTAGTCAGTCATCGAGGATAGACAGCCACTTTTACATTAAACATCTTGTTTCTTACAGCATCAGAAATGCTTCCTATTACTATATATTCCTGTATATTGGTATGTAACTCCACCCTCCTAGTGACGTTTAGCCTAGTTATGCCTGGCCTCCTTCCACTGCACTCTGGGAGACCAGGTGTTATTTCTAATGACTTTGGAACACTCAACAAGCAAACATTCTGCAATGATGCTCCTTGTCAGCAGTCAAGATGTTGCTGCCTGTGATAAATTTAAGAACGTAAATCAGGGTGAGAAAAGATTTACAATGGGCAAACACTGATTAAATAATTTATAAAGTATTATTGTTAAATACAAGAAATTGTATTAATTAGCTTATGTTTTGTTCCTCTTTAACCCCCATTTGAGAACCCAGACACTATTTTGCACTGCTAAAGCGATCTACACATGCTGCTTGAAATGATCTCTCATGGTCCTTTCGGCTGTCAGTTTGCTAATGACGACTGTTTAGCTTGCTCAACATAATAATCATAACTTCAGCAAAAACAAATTAGATATAGACCACTTTTTTGCTGATATATCGACTTTTAAGGTTTGTTGCCATATAGCACGCTTTCAGGCACGCTTATGGAAACTCGATCACAGCAGATGGTGCATAGACTACACTGCCTGCCTTTCCATCCATGCGCGGGGATTCACTGCTGAATCGCAGCACATGGTTGCCTGCATTTCGGGGCGCTTCAGTATAATGAATGGGCTCACAAGCTCCGGCCTCCTTCTGGGAGTGACGCCTATTTTTTACAGAAGATGATAGTGGTTCAGGGGAGACAATAATTTGTGATCATGGTTTTAGTCTTCATTAGTTATGCTTGCTTGTCTGCCTGTCCAGCAGCATTTTCTGTCCTTCGGAGAAGGGAGTTAAGGATAAACAAGAGGCATCCTACTGCAAGCTGTAGCAAAAAAAAAAAAAAATTAAAAATATTAGTAGTTGGCTGAGTTTTCCAACTTGGTGAAGAATATTGTGAAGGATGTGGTCGGGGACACCTGTGTGCACACAGACTGTCATCCTAAATGATTGTGAATGATCATTATGAGTAGCAAAAGTTGCTTGACTATAAGGCTGATGAGTCATCCGCTCCATTTAGAATAAGTGTCCACAATAAATCAGGTTCTTCTGTGTAACATTTGCAGCAGTATATAAAATGTCTGTAAACAGAAATAATATCATTCTGTATCTGAGCTTGAATATTGATCGATAGTGGTTGTGAAATTATTCTTAGCAATATATGCAAAATGTATGGTGCTAAAATACATAATCAGAGGTTATGGTCAGGGAAAACTGAATTACAAAAATCAGTTTTTGTTTCAGGGCTATAGCAAAGAGATTCAAGTTTTTCATTTTGATAGATGGCCAAACCATCTCTAAGGCCCGGTTCACATTAGCGGTTTTTTACGGAACTGGCCTAACGGATCCGGCAATCTGGATCTGTTGAAAATGGTCCGTTTTACAGCCAGTGTGTTGTAAAATGTCCGTTTTCATTGGTTCCTACATGCTGAAAAACCTTCCCTTTCCGTTCCGCTGAGCAAAACGGTCTGGAAAATTGGGTCCTGCAGCATTTTTTGGTCCGCGCAGCAGCAAACTCTAATGTGAACCGGGCCTAATTATACTAATGATATAGTTTTAGTTATTGGTATTGCTTAACATTTGGTTCAACTAACTGTAAAACTGTCATGTATTAAACACCCCTCCCACTCAGGATTTTCATCAGCAAGGGGGGGGGGGCATTGTAAACTGTGCTTCAAAGAGTTTACAGAAGTCACAGATGCTATCTTCACACCTTCCCCTGGATACATTATGGGAAGCTAGAAGGGGAGGGGGGAACATGGCAGCTCCTATTAAATGCCCTTGTCCAATTGCTTGCCATCTAATTAGAAAGACTGCTAAAAATCCCTTTTCTGCCCCTGTAATGTTGGAATGAATATAAGCAAGGCATTTGACTAGGTCCTTTTTCAAAGCATATCCATTCTCCCCCCCAAAAAACAGGGCTTGTTTACACATCACACTATTTGCAGTGCTGTCAGCTATGATGCACAGCACCTGAGTGCAGAAGAGATACAGTGGGGTGCAAAAGTTTGGGCAACCTTGTTAATCGTCATGATTTTCCTGTATAATTCGTTAGTTGTTATGAAAAAAAATGTTGTTAAATATATTATATAGAAGACACACACAGTGATATTTGAAAAGTGAAATGAAGTTTATTGGATTTACATAAAGTGTGCAATAATTGTTTAAATGAAATTAGTCAGGTGCATAAATTTGGGCATTGTAGCCATTTTATTGATTCCAAACTTTTAGAACTAATTATTGGAACTCAAATTGGCTTGGTAAGCTCAGTGACCCATGACCTACATACACAGGTGAATCCATTTATGAGAAAGAGTATTTAAGGGGGTCACTTGTAAGTTTCCCTCCTCTTTTAATTTTCACTGAAGAGTAGCAACATGGGGGTTTCAAAACAACTCTCAACTCCTTTAAATTGTAAGCCTTTGGGCAGGGTCCTCCTCCTTTTGTGTCCAACCTGATCATGCACCTCCATTACTGTGAACCCATGCTATGCATCTGAGTGAACCTAACTTGCCTAATCTCCATGCTCCATCCAGTGACTGACTAAGCATTACCTTGTACTCATACTGTGCTGCATGATCTGATGTTTCTTGTATTCAGGTATTGTCATTTTGCTGTATGTCACCCCTAAATATTGTATGTATCCCTATTTATTGTCCAGCGCTGCGTAATATGTTGGCGCTTTATAAATACAATAAATAAATAAATAAATAAATAATAAATAAAATAAATAAATAACCTGAAGACAAAGATTGTTCACCATCATTGTTTAGGGGAAGGATACAGATCGCTTTCTCAGAGATTTCAGCTGTCTGTTACCACAGTTAGGAACATATTGAGGAAATGGAAGACCACAGGCTCAGTCCAAGTTAAGGCTTGAAGTAGCAGACCAACAAAAATATTTTATAAACAGAAGTGACGAATGGTGAGAACAGTCAGAGTCAACCCACAGACCATCACCAAAGACCTACAACATCATCTTGCTGCAGATGGAGTCACTGTGCATCGCTCAACCATTTGGTGACCTTTACAGAAGGAGATGCTGTATGTGAGAGTGATGCAGATGAAGCATTTTCTCCACCCACAGCACTAACAGAGCCTCTTGAGGTATGCTAAAGCACATTTAGACAAGCCAGCTTCATTTTGGAATAAGGTGCTGTGGACTGCTGAAACTAAAATTGAGTTATTTGGGCATAACAAGGGGCATTATGCATGGAGAAAAAAGAACACAGCATTCCAAGAAAAACACCTGCTACCTACAGTAAAAATATGGTGTTGGTTCCATCATGCTGTGGGGCTTTGTGGCCAGTGCAGGGACTGGGAATCTTGTCAAATTTGAGGGTTGCATGGATTCCTCTCAGTATCAGCAGATTCTGGAGACCACAGTCCAGGATTCAGTGACAAAGCTGAAGCTGCACCTGGGCTGGATCTTTCAACAAGACAAAGGCCCTAAACACTGCTCAAAATCCACTAAGGCATTTATGCAGAGGAACAAGTACAACATTCTGGAATGGCCATCTCAGTCACCAGACCTGAATCTAATTGAAAATCTGTGGTGTGAGTTAAAGAGAGCTGTCCATGCTTGGAAGCCATCAAACCTAAATGAACTAGAGATGTTTTGAAAAGAGGAATGGTCCAAAATACCTTCAACCAGAATCCAGACTCTCATTGGAACCTACAGGAAGCGTTTAGAGGCTGTAATTTCTGCAAAAGGAGGATCTACTAAATATTGATTTCATTTATTTTTTGTGGTGCCTAAATGTATGCACCTACCTAATTTTGTTTGAAAAATTATTGCACACTTTCTGTAAATCCAATAAACTTAATTTCACTTCTCACATATCACTGTGTGTGTCTCCTATATGATATATTTAACTGACATTTTTGTCGTAACAACCAACAATTTATACAGGAAAGTCATAACGATTAACAAGGTTGCCCAAACTTTCGCACCCCACTGTATAACTGCTGTGAGGTTGTATTGTATTTCTGCATTGGAGATTCCTCCTCTTCCTATTTCGATGCCTAAGCATTTGGAATTCTAAAGATCTGAAAGGAGAAGGAAAGTATGAGATTGTTCTATATTAATGTCTATTCTGGAGACCATTATTTTTTTTAATGAACAGTTACTCTTACTGCTGTTTTTAAGAACGTGAAATCACTTGCAGCAAAAGTAGAAAGATTGGTCTTCAATCCATGCTTCTTATCTGGCTGGCAAAGGAGCAGAACAATTAGTTGTATTATGACTAACAGCACACACTAGTTAACCAGAGCAGAAATGTGTATGGAAGTGCAGTTCAATGTGTGAAATGTGGCCCTTCCACATGTGTTGCTGTGTGAAGACTGATCTTGGCTGAAGTTATTGGGATGCTGGACTACATTTATGAGAGAATAAAAGGAACTCAGCTTTAGGCACATCTGTATTACTGTACTTTGATGTGGCATGGCAGCAACCTAAATAAAAAAATCCAAAGTCTACTTTGACGTCAACTGTAGTTTGCCAAAGCAGTAGGTGAGGCCAATAAGCAGGTCAGCTGTTAAGCATCCCTCACACGATCTACAGTTGAATTTAAATCTGCAAAGGGCTATTGATGGATGCAATTATAAAACTATTTTTAGGCATGTCTCACTTTTCAACAACATATGCTTCTTCTGTGCTGTCCTTAGCTTATAATAAATAGATTTGAGAAATTCTTAAAGTCAATGAGAACTGTGATGAAAAAAAAGCCAGATACTTACCTAAGGAGAGGGAAGGCTCTGTGTCCTAATGAGCCTTCCCTCTCCCCTACCGGTGCTCACTCCAGTGCAGGATCCACCAATTTGGTCAAATGCTGCTGTCTCCACCGCCAAAGGGAGGCTTTGGAAGTCTTCAGGAGCCTGAGTGCTCCCCAAGACGGGCCGCTCCATACTGTGCATGCACGAGCACCCTCTCTATCAAGCACTCACGCGTGCACAGTACGGAGCTGCCTGTCTTCGGGAGGACTTGGCTCCCAAAGACTTCCAAAGTTCCCCGCGGTGGGGGATTTAAACGGCAAATCTAGCGCTGCACCAAGGACCCCGAGAGAGGAGAGGGAAGGCTCATTAGGACCCAGAGCCTTCCCTCTTCTAGGTAAGTATCTGGCTTTTTTTTCATCACGACTCCCAATTGCTTTAATGAAATTGAAAAAAATATATATGTTTGCATTTACCTAGTGTCAACACAGTACTCAGTGCTTTACAGAACACATAAAAAATGATTGTGCCTCATTGAACCTTTGCTCTTGAATAGCTACACATAAAGCTTCATACACACGTACATCAAGGAATGGGATCAATCCCCCAGGTGACAGTGCAAGGCCAAGGCTGTACAAACAGCAAGCTAGCAATGCATCTGTTGCTATGGAGGTGGGAGGAATGATGTCGAGCATGTTAGTCCGAAGGGCCATGTCAGGGGGAGGGAGCTGCCCCCCCCCCTGACAAAATCAAATCAAGGTACCTGATCCCTTGTAGTATTGCATGGTCAAGGTTGGCCTATAGGATAGGGACACACTGACACATTCTGTTGCTATGCGGTGGGGGTAGGTTTCCACTGGGAGCTGTGGCTCCCGTTCTGCTGTGTAGCTGCAGCCTGAATCGCTATGCTAAGCCATTCAGGCTGTAGTGATTTGGCCGCGGGCTGCAGAAATCTGCAGCATGCCATTCAGATTCGCACCACAGTGCGATCTGGACCTCAAGGCACCAGAAAGATAGGCAGTGTTTCCCCGTGCAGCTCGCAAGCGGGGAAACGCTGCAGAATTAGAATCATCCTAAGTGGAAATAGACCCCTACTCTAAAGAACATAACAGCCTGAGTGGCGTGTCTGTACAACAATTAATCCTAGAATGTTCACAGAAATGGTCTTCCCGGAAAACAATTACTTAATGCGTGTACACACCATTAAAGTGACACTGTACTGAGAGGAAAATGGAGACTACCATTCTTTATTTAGTTTAGGCAGTGAGCATTGTCTGACTGTCCTTCTCATCCCATTACATTCAGCCACCAACCAGAAAGAGTATACAGATCAGGTACTAGTCTGAATATCCTAGCTGTGCTTCAGGTGTCTGATTCAGGTACTACTGGAGCAAGAAAAAAACCATAAAGACCGTAAACAAAACTGTCAGCCTCTATATCCTTCTCACCTTAAATTAACAGTGTTGATTACCAAAAGTTGGCCCCTAATTTCCAGCCATTATAAAGCACAATTTGGTAGATAGGTGGGGAAAGGTGTGTGTGTGTGTGTGGGGGGGGATTGATAGATCATCAGTGTGTCAACTAAGCCATGCCCTCTAGTGGTGAGAAGATTAGGAAGTTGGTGGTGGAGACAGATAAACAAGTTCACTTCAGCGTAGAAGAGAATCACCTTTTATTCTGGTTTTTCAGGGATGGTAGAAATTAAAAAATACACTATAAAACCCTTGTCTTAAGATCTTTTTATTTCTTTTTTCATTTTGTTAGGTTCCTCCTCCTCATACCACTTCATAAAAACTTTTAAAGCGGTACATTATAGATCTGGACTAATTATGTGCCAACTGTAAGTAATTTGTTTCACATGTTTTACCTTTAAAACTAACTGGAAGTGGGTTAAAAAAAACATATACCTAACTAAGGAGAGGGAAGGCTCTGGGTCCTACAGAGCATTCCCACTTGTCTCATGGTGCTCTTGTTGCAGTTCTGGCTCCCCCATTAGAATCCCCCACTGTGGGGGGCTTTGGAAGCCTTTGGGAGCTTGAGTGCTCCCGAAGATGGTTGCCTTCATACTGTGCATGCTTATGCGCATAAGAGAGGGTGCTAGTGCAGGTGCAATATGGAGCCACCCATCTTCGGGTGCACTCAGGTTCCCGAAGACTTCTGAAGCCTCCTGCGGTGGCAGAAAGTAGTATTTGACCGGTCGAATATCGCTACTGGGGGTGACAGCGATGGAATGAGGGGGCAGGGAGAGGAGCGGGAAGGCTCTATAGGACCCATAGCCTTCCCTCTCCTTAGGTAAATCTGTTTTTTTTTCCTGCTTCCCATTTACGTTAAACATAAATCCTAGGTTGCCATATAAAGTCACAATTCAGCGGGAGGACTCTGATTTAACACTCGATTCCTTGTCCTACTTGACACAGTTGATATCCTATCAACACAAGGCAACCCTATCCCACAGCAATCAGTCACAAAGGTATTTCATTTTCTGGCAGTTAGAAGTCCAGTGGATCAAGATCGCAGCCTTGCCTTCATGTACTATACTTGACTTGTTTCCTTTGTTACTAAATAATTTCTGACAGGTTCAGCAAATTAAAACCAACTTGAACTTGACACATGACTTTTCTCTGACTTAAATTGGCATTTCTATTAAAGTCCTTCCACTAAGTGCAATAATTGGAAGTTAAACAGAAAATATAATGGCTTAATCAAAGTTCTCGTAATAATAATAACACAGGCCTATGTAATGGAAGATGAACGAGCTGCCTGTATCTCCCAAGACAAATAACGAATTAAAAAAACCCTGAAATGATGGCGACAGAGGAATAGTCTTTAATATTTTTAGATTTTCGGTGAAAGGAAAAAATTCTGCCTTGGAATGTAAGAAAAATAAAGCAGATGCAAATTATTTGATTGCAATCTAAGTTGCCAATTCATCTGTGCGGAGTCGCTCTCCAGGCAGATGAAAAGAAATCAAAATATGGGACAGATGTTGGAGAAACCACACTGGAAGCCCGTCACATGTTGGCATTTTCTAATGATTTTGGCTCATCCATTAAATAAGGTGCATTTTGCCTGATTTTTCGAAAGAGGAAACATCAGGGAATATTTAAAGGCCAATTGCTGCCAATTAACTTTGATCAGGAGAAGATGTATTCAAACCTTTCAGATTCCTTTCTCCTGTCTGAAATAACATACATTTCCAAAATCCAGCAAAACAGCGAGACGATGATTAATGCCTGTTGGCAGCCTTGCCACAAGCTTGCTTAACGATGGGGTTTTAAATAAACAGCTGTCTGTATCCCGGCAGAGCTGAATGTGGCTTGTTTCATGTGTTACAGTTATGAGAAGAGAGAGAGGAGAGGGGAGAGTGGTTTTCTTAATGAAATGACTTTGTAGCGATAATATGCCCATCATACTGTGGGTAGGACGGATCAGTAAATAACACTAATAGGCACCATATTAAAGACTTATTTCATACAAAAAAGGCTATCTCCACACAACATCAAGCAGTAATTCCAGACCTATACTAACTGGAATGAATCTATTAAACGAACTAGAGATGCCTGTGTTTTTAATTATTATTATTATTACTATAATTGTCTAGGCTTCTGTGTGCGCAAAAGCCATTTTTAGCCATTAGGACCGCCATTAGTACAGTATTGTGTGCTGGAATCTCTGAGCTGTATTGTCTGTCTGTTTTGAAATAGCAAGTAAAATTAATTACTAATGGCTTCCATTGGTCGTGTTCCCATAGGTGTGTGGTGTAACTTAATTTACAATAGTACAGATATTTTCTTATAAATCAGAGTTCACCTGTCCAGTTTTTGAATTGTGAGATAAATAAGGAGCTATGCTATTACTCACATTATTTTATATTTGATGCAACTGTCCCGGAGAAATTCTCTTTGGAAAAGTCAGTCATGTGACACAGAAATCTATCCAGCAACCATATGTGAATGGGAGCAGATTGAGTGTTTCCACCTAGTGAACAACCCTTACTTTCTAGCTGCCCCCTATGATCTCTATTCTGCCCTCTTGTTATGACCATTACAAAGTGTTACTTGTTATCTTTGTAGATATCCAATTTTGTATATCTTAGAGCAGGAATGGGAAAGTGAGAAGTGTGTGGGCAACTGAAGGTGAGAATGAAGAGCCAAAACTTTAAGGCGGGAGACAGAGGTGTACCTATGTATGTTGGGGACACCACACCAATTTATTACAGAGACCTGATTTAAAAGCACATACTCCAGTGAGGTCTACAGCATTCTAAAAACTGTAATAAACACTAAAATACAGAAGAAGAATAATCCCATCATAGCATTTGCACTGAGATTTTCAGACTATACATTCATTTTTTCCAAAAGTATTTGCCAAATGCTATTGCCATCTGCATAATTTAGTATGAAGCCAAACCAAGGAGCCAGCTGCAGGATCTGCTATGGCTATAGATACACCCTTGGTGGAAGGAAACAGAGCCAGTAACTATGGGAGGGAATTCTCCAGCCTGGAGTTCCTGAGGTATGTGAGATGCTAGCAGGTAACTCAACATGCCAAACTGCACATAATACTAAAACATCAGGTTTTGGTGGAGTGATCATTTAACAGTTTAAGACTACGGCTTAAAACTTTTGAGCAGTGCTATAGGCAATGATATAGGAGAAATGCACACATACATGCATGCAATTATACAACCCTCAGTGGCTCTATAGCATGTATTAATCTCATGGTGTGAACATAACTATAGGGTTGAAAGAGCAGCAAAGCTTCCAGAGAAGGTTACAGAGAACATCAAGTGGCAGTTTTTACATACTGTAGTATTAAATTAGCAATGGAGCACCATCTAAAATAAGCGTATATCATCAAAAGCATGCATCAAAGTGTGAAATAAATATGTATGTTCCTATTCCCAACTCCTCTCAAAGATTGTTGGTTGTTCCACTTTCTGTTCATTTGCTGAGTTTAGTACTAAGGAAATCGCTAATTTAGATCAACGGTAAATTTTATGAAGGTGTGACTTTCATAGAGTACTTCAATGTAAGTTACAAGTGGTAAATTCTGATTGTTCCGTGGGATTACCATTGTCTCTCACTGTAGAAATTAAGTACATGAAGGAGGTAGGAGAAAGAGAACATCCCCTTTTTAATGGTTGTGAAGATGAGTCAAAGAAGTGATGTGGACTCCGCTCGACCTCCACTCACCAGG
Organism: Hyperolius riggenbachi; assembly: GCF_040937935.1. Taxonomy (NCBI): domain Eukaryota; kingdom Metazoa; phylum Chordata; class Amphibia; order Anura; family Hyperoliidae; genus Hyperolius; species Hyperolius riggenbachi. The sequence goes on from NC_090650.1 coordinate 360,202,233, forward strand.
GCAGTGCAGGGGCCAGGTAACACAGACCCAAAACGACAAGCAGAAGAGGGAAAGCTCCACACAATGTCCACAGAAAGATACAAAACTTCCACCTTTTATTAAATCAGGTAAAACCAGCTCAGGCAGACAGCTGATATGTTTGGGACCGACAATGGCCCTTAATCATGGTACTATGATTAAGGGCCATTGTCAGTCCGAAACAAGTCAGCTGTCTGGCTGTGCTGGTTTTACCCGATTCAATAAAAGTTGGAAGTTTTAAATTCTGCTGTGGACATTGTGCAGAACTTTCCCTCTTATGCTTGAAAAGATGAGTGACATTAAAAAAATAAAACCATGGGCTTTAAAACACTTTACTGAATACAAAATCAGTGGATAAAAACATCTATTTCACATTATAAGAATCATTAAAAAGCAAACTGTTCTTTTTTTTACAGCCAAGAAGAAGGCTGGTTGGACATACATGTCTACAGCCAGGAAAACTATCTACTCAGACCAATGCCTCCTTTTGATTCTCATCCCCCACTGGAACACACAGTAGGTTATTGGGAATCCATACCACTGGATGGAGATGGTAAACTTAAGCACAGATACAACAAATAAGGAATGAAAACAAACTCAATAGCCTTTAACAATTTTCATCTACTTAAATTGGCCTTTTTAAAAACAACATCAGGAACAAAGACAACAAGCCAAAGAGAAAAGGGGACAGGGAGAAGCAAAACACTATATTTTGTTAGAGTGTCAAAGAAACCTAGGAAGATCTTCAACAAACTTGGCATATCTGCTTTCTTTAAATCCAGCAACAGTGAGGAAACTCACTTCAGGTTTGATACTGATCTAAGTAGCGGGGTGGCTTTGAAACCATACAGCCTCCTGGTCTTTGGTCCATCATGTCCCTAGTGCACTGTGAAGTTATTTGACGTCCTAGGTCTTCAATTCTCCTTGTTCAGCCTTCAGAACTACTTGGCATCTCAGAGTATTTCTGAACACGAGCACATATTTTTTGCGCATGTGTGAGTACTGGAGAACTATTCAACCTAAGAGGTTGGATAACGTCAACCGAGGATAGCACGAGAACAACAGGATGGAGTGAGGATGGGAAAGCTCTATGGTATCCAGAAGCTTCCCTCTACTTTGGTGAGTATTAAATCTGATAACTAAACTGCAGTTGTAATGAAAACAGTTTCTAATGATAGGTTATAAGATTAAACTGAAATCAGTGAGGCTTTATTTTCATGAGTAGAGGTTTTTTTTTTAAATGGCATTTAGGACTGGACACCCTTTTACAAAATTCCAGAGTTCCAGGTTTTTGGCAACCAGCAGCCTTGCACATAGAATCCAGCTGCTTCTCTCTCCATCCACTAGAAACTGCTGGTGGAAGATGGTAGACAGAGTTTCAATTTAAAAAGTCAGAGCCCACCTACCATCTCCAAACAGTGATCTCTACTGACTGGAATGATGTAAAGAATATGTTTGGCTTCAAGCTACTACAGTTCACTCACATTGGAACTCTGGGATGTCTGCTCCTGCTCTGCTTATTTTGACAAATTCCTTTTATGATGAGAAGTCATGACACAGTGCAATTAAATTGGGCAATGAAGCAAATAATTTGAATCATCATAAGACAAAATAATTATGCACATCTTTTCAAGAGTGTATTCATCTCAAAATAATGGCATTTCCTGCTTCAGTCCACCAATAAAACGCACCAGTAATAATGCTCCATAAACTAGTTTTCTCTAAAACGATGGCAACAGGTAACAACACTGAGTAGGAAGGAACGTTAAACAGTGGATGGTACACACCAGCAATACACAAAGAGACAGATTTTAATTAAAAAAAACATATAAACTTTTTTATCTAAAAATATGTATTAAAATTAATCCAGCTTATGTATCCCCCACTGTAATCACCGCACCCAGATCCCCCGTCCCTCACTCACACATACAAACCAGACACACCACATCTGAATCAGCAATGGTGAGAAAAATTGTTATATGGAAACAGCAATACAGCTGTAATGGGAAAAAAAAGACATATATGGCCAATGAAAAACTGATGGAAGAGAGGAAAAAGCCATGCATAAGCACTTCCAAGCATGGCAACAGGCACCCAATAAATAGGCAGCCCCATATACCGGTAGGCTTAATTGTGGAAAGGGAAAGGGCAATGCTCTATAAAAAAACACAGTAATTCACAGCAACTAATCATAAGTGACCACTTAAACAGAATGCATAGTAAACGGTTGTTATATTTATCTATGACATTCACTGCCAAACTATTTGTTTTGTTTAAGTCAGGTAAATATGAAACATTAGATATACATAAGTTGTATATATCAAAAAAGCAGAACTCCAATGCAAAAGACAACAATTAAATCATCCTCAGTGTACATCCAGTTGCTCTAAAAATATAATATCAAGCACAAACGTAGAACTAACATGGCCCTTGCCTTTATCTCCCAACCAAAGATAGGCTACTGTCTCCAAGCATGCAGGTAGTGCTGGGATTTCTCATTAGAAAACCAAAGGAATCTTACAAATAACAGGGCAGCATAGACCATAGCACCACATAAATAAATTAGTACATGAATAAACGCTATGATTTCTTGTAAGTGCCTTAAAGAGACACTGAAGCGAAAAAAATATATGATATTATGATTTGTATGTGTAGTACAGCTAAGAAATAAAACATTAAGATCAGATACATCAGTCTAATTGTTTACAGTACAGGAAGAGTTAAGAAACTCCAGTTGTTATCTCTATGCAAAAAAAGCCATTAAGCTCTATGACTTTCAAAGTCGTGGAGAGGGCTGTTTTCTGACTTTTATTATCTCAACTGTTATTTAACTATTTACTTTTCCTCTGGCAGAGGAGAGGTCATTAGTTCACAGACTGCTCTGAAATAATCATTTTGAATGCTGAGTGTTGTGTAATCTGCACATATTATATAATGATGCAATGTTAGAAAAAACACTATATACCTGAAAATAAAAATATGAGAATATTTTCTTTGCTGCTAATCTTCTAGTAATTATTCATAGTACACAACCAATTCATTATATCATATTTTTTTCACTTCAGTGTCTCTTTAAAGAGAAATCTGAATGATATGACTGATTTTTATTGATAGACTCATGCCTTTGTATTTAAGTCTTAAATATCTCAAGCTGTCAGTTCCTGCATGAATATTTTATACAAGAAGTAGCGGTATAAAGGTGACATTGTACTTACTTCTAAATCATTGAAAAACAAGTGCGTATCAGCCAGGTTGAAAATCATTTCTTCCATTCGAAGTCCAAGAGATACTGAGCTCGGTGGATCCTTTAGGAATAAACAAATATAAATATCAAACAAAGAATATGAAGATAAACCAATGAAGATGGATCAATACATAGATTAGATACAATTTTGTTTTTTAATTTATAACAAACAAGAGTATGCTTATTCGGTTTAAACACTGAATATAAGCTATATGCTTTAAAGAGTTCTTTAGATGGAAAAAATAAAAAAAATATATACATACTTGGGGCTTCCTCCAGCCCCCTCCAGGCTGATCGCTCCCTCACCGTCCTTCTCCGCTGCCTCGGCCCTGAAAATCCTTCAATCGACATTCTTGTGTCCATCCCATAATTTAAACGCCCCAGAGTGGAGGACTTTATGGGCAAATTGTGGGCAATACAGGCGGTGGAGAAGGACGGTGAGGGAGCCATCAGCCTGGAGGGGGCTGGAGGAAACCCCAGGTATGTATATTTTTTAAAATCTCCCCATCTCATATTTACTTTGAGTTGCTCCCAGAGTCATCCTCAAGATTTATGTCAGTGTTCACATGTATCCATGCGAAATCCCCTGGTTTCTGTATTTTCCTGTGGGCAGCACAGCGGCGTAGTGGTTAGCTCTCTTGCCTTACTGCGCTTGGTCCCCGGTTGAAATTCCAGCCAGGGCACTATTTGCACAGAGTGTTTGTGTGGGTTTCCTCCGGGCACTCAGGTTTCCTCTCAAATCCAAAAAAACATACAATAACAATAACATTTCTATAGCGCTTTTCTCCCATCGGACTCAAAGCGCTTAAGATAAGTTAATTGGCTTCCCCCTAAATTGGTCCTAGACTACAGACATACACGGTCTGATACATACACTCCACAATGCACACATAAACATATGACTATGGTGAGGATTAGATTGTGAGTCCTTCTGATGGACCAGTTAAATGACAAGATAATATATAGTCTGTACAGAGCTGCAGATGTCAGCACTATATAAATACTAAATAATAATAATAATGTACAATTCTGCATTTTGCACTTTTTCAATTTTGTCATTTGATATTTTTTCTCACTCTGATTTTGCATGTTGTGCATTTTTTATGCAATTTTTTCTGATTGTGTTTTTTTTTTTCATGCATACCAATGAAGTTAACTTAATGAAAATGTATCTAATAAACTTCCAAATCGGATGCGATTTCCGCAAGACAAATTATATTTTTCTACCTTTCCTGTGATTTATATTAAATGCAAATTGCACATCGCACAAGGACAAAAGCAACACTGCGGCACAGAAAATCACAAAACCACAAAACACACAAAAAATAAGAAAAACACGGGTCAATACCATTGAAATACATTAGATGTGGGACAAACGCCACAATTCTACACAACACACGCAAATTCAAATAAGTGTGAATGAGGCAATATGTGTTGACCTTTAAATAAAAGTTATGCAAATATATGAATGAAAAGAAATAAATGGTAGTATTAGTAGTCATGCCCCACCAGCATGCCTGCAGCTTAGTGGGCATTGCACAATGAATACCTACAAGGGCAATCAGCATTCAGCTCCAAATTCCTTTCAGTTCTTGTGCTGTAATGTGATCCCCTCTCTGCCCTGTAAACATCCGACACATTGCCCAACACACTAACAAAACTCAGCTATTGCAAAACAGGGTACGTAAAATATCTGCCAGGGCACGCTACATTTATAGATATAAATATCTACAAGCACAGCCTCTATAATGGCCAAATAATCACACATTGACAGCTCATTCATTTCACTTTTTCTCCCAAGTTTTCTCCTATGTGATATTTTTCACACCTTATCATTAAAATGCTCCACTTAACGACCAGCTAATGCCGGTAGGCGGCGGATGGTCATTTTTAGAATTCCATGGAAACGGCCGCCATTTCCTGTCAGTTCACGGCGGGGGGCTCCGTGAACAGCCTGCGAGCCTCCGATCGCGGCTCGCAGGCTAAATGAAAACACCCGGGGAAGAAATCCCCAGTGTTTACATTTTTACGGCGCTGCTGTCACAGCAGCGCCGTAAAGGAGATCGGCTGAAGCCTATTAGAGGCGGTACAGGACGAATTGCTGTCCTGTACTGCCTCTAGCAAGGAGGAGAGGGAGGGGGAATAGCGCTGCGGAGGGGGGCTTTGAGGAGCCCCCCCGCTAAACACAAACAGCCGGCGGCGATCAGACCCCCCAGCAGGACATCCCCCTAGTGGGGAATAAAGAGGGGAAGTCTGATCGCCCTGCCTGCAGCGTGATCTGTGCTGGGGGCTGAAGAGCCCACCAAGCACAGATCATAGAAAAATCACGCGGTCCTTAAGTGGTTAAGTGACCAGTAAGCAAGAAAATAATTTTGGCAGTAATGCGTCACTTACTTTTTGATACATGAAACATTATCTCCTAGGAGAAAACTTAGGAGAAAAAGTAAATTGCATAAGGGTCAGTAAAGCTAAATACTCACCTAACGACATGGGAAGAAGGATGACAACGACGTCCCCCAACGATAAACATTCCCCGATCCTTCTTCCTACCAGCGGCCCAGCAGGTACAAACAACATCAGGCACGAATGACAGTTCAAGCGAAAGATAGTTCAGTACTTTGTGCGGAAGTCTTCGAACATCTTAAAGATCCGCTCCACCATGATGGTGGTTGTTGCCATATGTCACCAAATTCGTGTGATCAAACACCTGTACCCACATCGCGATATCACTGAAATGATCGCTTTTCACTCAAAAAATCGCCGGTAGTTGGAAAAATCATCAGTACGGGCCTTTAGTCTATCGTAGTCGTTTACCATACATCACTTATTATTCCACAATGTACACACATCCATCTTTTAACATTTAATGAGTCCTTGTTAAAGACGTATATAAATTGTCTCACATACTATATAATACTATATAATATACTAAATATAAACCATAAAAGAACAAGGGCATGAGCAGCAGACCTATATTTATTGTTAGACAACATACTGTTTGTGAATATAAACCTTTATGTCATGAAGCCTGTATGCAGCGACACTGATATTCCTGTAATCAGTACTTCTTTACACATTTCTGATATTCTGAGTTAATCAAAGATCTAACCTATATCTGTATAGAATCACCAGGGTCATGTGTTGCAGGCCACCCACATAGACTTATGGTCTTTTGTTTGCGATTAACGTATAACACACTTTATGTTCTCTGCAGAAATTGCCGTATCAGCTGGCTCCTTACTGAGCTAATAAAATAAAAAACAGTGTCCAAAGCCGTGGTTTCTAAATACAATGCAGATGTCTGGCTTGTTTTCATTTGTATAACATTTTCGTGATTTTTATACATGGAACACATGCACTGATCGCTACGTATATTTGTTGGATTATGTATTTGGCAGTTGTTGAGAAAGAAAGCAAAAGGCTACAAATTTATTTAGAATAAGGTTTTTTCTTTTTACATAAGAAAATATATCTTCGGGCATGGGAATTTGCAAGATTTTTAGCTTTGGTTTACATGCCTTCTGGTCTTCATCTCTTAAAACACGAAGAAAAAAAGATGTTTCCCAAAAATAACACAATTCTCCAAGTTACACCAACACTTGAAGAAGTAAATATTTGAAAGCCCTTTACTCAAACCATACACCTCCTCTAGAAGAGGTTTGTATTCTTTTATTGACTAAGACAGTTGTCATTCAGAGTAATTTCAACCAATCAAACAGAGACTCTGCAGATGTCTCTCAACCATGGATGAATACAAACAATAAAATAAACTTGATGATTACTTTGGGACAACTTTTTGGGTGAACAGTCTTTCCAATCCATGTCCCGATCGGTAAACAATCATATGTCAAGGCCAAACCAACCTACACATGTGTACAATAACTTGCATCCAGCAAGTACATATATCAACTGGTTCTTTTTACATGCTGTGTTATGTGCAAGGCAGTTTGTGAGCAGGGATCCCAGAGAGCGTGGGCGCACTGCACTTGTGCAGAAGCATAAATGCACTCTTTCTTTGGTGGAAGTCCAATCGGGTCTCTGCTACTGCATAGGCACAGATGGCTTGCACAGTGACATGGACCTGTATGGCTCAACTTTATCTGCTGTGCTGAAGCCTGAGCAGGTCTGTTCTATTGTGCATGCAGGAGCAGTCAACAAGCCCTTGTCAAGGCTTTGCAGAGGGGACAGTACTGGAGTTGCCCGGTGGAGGAGGATGGGGAACCCTTTGGTGAGTACCCATGTGGGGCAAAAATTTTCCCTACAGGTACACTTTAAAAACTGAGAAACTATTGTTAGAAGAATTCATGCATGATTAATAGCCAATCCGATCATTTTGATTGGATTGTTTGTTTAGCAAGAATAAATATTGGCTCATGTGTTTCCGCCCTTACAATGACACAAATAAGAACATTCTAATTTTTTTTATCTCATAAGAACCTTCTATTTCTTTAAGCACATATTGCTTTATTAAGTTTCCAGCCAATCATCTTTGCCTAGGGCCCATTTCCACTGCATGCTTTTCAGTCCGATTTTCAGAATTCACATGGCTTTCAGATCTTGACGACGATGGCACTATCATGTAAATTGAGGAGTGCAGTTTCCACTAGTGCAATGTGATTTTTACATAAATATAAACACACGGTCTGCTGCTGTTTGAGTATTTGCTTTTGAGTAATGTGTTTTAATATAATTTATCTTGCCAATCCAATCAAAAATTGTTAGTGGAATGGCAAATGAAAAAATTACATGAAAACATGCAGGTTCCAAATTTTCAAAAATCACAATAGCATCGCAGTACGTTTTGCATTTGTGATTTGCAGCGGAAATGAACCCTCAGAGAAAAGTAATCATAGCGAGGTCCTGATACTTTGAGGTGGCATGAGCATAGGCTATATCATAATGCTTCTGCGTGGTGATGACATCATCATATACACAGTACATATAGTGCCAAAATGACATCCAGCTCCTGTCCATAATGAGACAACGAAAATCTCAGTCATCTGAGACCTTTGCAAGCTTTTTCATGAACACACACCCAAGCAACAATGTGACTGCTACGAATGACTCAAAGCTGTCATGGACTGTCATCAGTGCCAAGGCCATGCATCGTATACATCACTTATGTTTTGTCAGCCAGAAGATCTTTATTTTATAATGTACAATATAGCAGCTTAGTTGTTGAAGCTGTTTGTTCCATTGACACCTGTGGTCAAGCAGAATAGGAATCCAGCAGGTAGGAAATTTTAGGTGACTGTTATTTTTCTCTGAAATAAGGCTTTTTGAAGGACACTTCCTGCCTATTCTTCCTTTATGAGGTAACTTATGCAGTCATCCAGTTTGTAAGGTCATACACTTATCCTCCTTAAAGATTAATGATAAACTGATCATTGTCAGGAACCGGCCCGCGGCACGTCTGCGTATACGGTTCCCGACTGCGGGTTTGACCAGATCAAGCGGGGAACAGCCTTATTCAAGCTACAGACAAGGCTGGGACCCCTCAAACGCTCCTTACTGCCACCACTAGCCGTTGCTAGACACGTCCACTCAGCTGTCGAGTGCTCAACACGCAATCTGCGTTTTCGTATTTGGGTCAGCTTTGCGCTTAGGCCGAATACGGGAACGCCACGCACGCACACGCACAATTGCAATCTTACACTGTAGTGAAGCAAAACCACTAACAGTTGTTCCGAACGATACTGTTAGCCACTCTGCTGTCGAGCTACTCGCACTGGCGTTTTCGTACGTTGGGTCAGCTGCGCGCTTAAGCCAACGTATGACAAACGCCTCACACACAATGCAATTACAATCTTATACGGTAGTGTCGCTCAATCATACAATCAGGCATGAACTTAGTTACACTTCAGTCTCTTCTAGGCTATGAGTGTTAGTTTAGTACAGCAGAAGTCAAGCTTATTAAATAACGATTTAATATTCCAGGAAAACGTGGAACAATGCAGAAAGGGATATATACAAAAGATTACAAAAAACAAAATAAAAAGTTACAAAATTAAGAGTTTACAAAGGTACACACAAGACAGGTTGCCGAAATAAAAGGGAAAAATAAACGTTACCGCGTTGTTTGAACGTCATTGGCGGGAGCACACCGCTTCAACCAGTAGTCGGGCAGCCCTTAGCGTCCTTGCTATCTACAGAAAGCTACAAGTTGTGAAGGACCTGTGCAGGGTCTTATAGGCCCATTTGGTGCCTGGGGCATTGAATGTTCCATCCCCAAAACTAACGCAATTTCCCCGTTTGTGACATCACAGTCTGCCGATCCACTTGTCACATCTGGGCTAGCTGTGACATGCAAATGTCAGAGCTTTCAACATTCCCTTCCTCTAATTTCCACAGGCAAAAATTGTATCTTGAGAACAACAAGTATCCTGTTTACACTTACAGATTTCAAAGCAATTCCACTTCCAGCCCACTATTCAGACTAAGAGGTAGCCGTCCACCTGTGTGGGCTTCAACCTGGTCGGGTAATTGACTAAGTAAGTGTTTCCTTGCTAGTGGCTAGGTAGACAGTTCCTAATTACTGTCCAGGTTCCTTTGCCTATTAAAGGTGACTGGTCTATTCAATGAAGACAATGGCAGTTCCCTTGATCTCTGCCCTGAATGCAAGTTTAATCTACATACAGATTCACATTATCCAGGTGATACCTTCCAAAAGCCAGACTGGCTGACATACCTACACCTCTGACAAAATATAGAGCAGATAGAAAAATGAAAGAAATATGTTCCTGTTATCCTTACATCATCAGCCTCATAACTAGCTGCTATATTCCTGACAATCATGTTCTGCAAATATGGCCACTGTTTATGTTTGTAGCTCAGATGTTTGTCTTTCTTCCATAACAGTTACAGGGAGCCAGGAGCACATCAAGGGGCGTACCTATGAAAAAGCCACCGGGAGACTTGGGCGCAGGATATAGCTGGTATATGGCTAACCCTGCTCCTGCACTCCCTGCGGTGTTAATTACTATTCTCCCTCCAGACCAGTGTGGAGGATAGGGAAATACGTTAATCACTGTGTGCCGCTATAGCCATAATTCCTATTACGGTCTATGTTGGCGCCGGCTGCGCCCAAATCTCCTGCGCTGGATTGCTAGTGTTCGCATCAAGGAAACTATCTTGTGATATTTGTGCGCATTTGTACCAGGTCTGCCTCAAGCCCCATACTGGTGGATCAACAGAGGTGTGGCCAAGCTAGCCCTCATGTAGGTGTGTGATGGAGATAATAGACTGTAAGCTCCTTAAAATATATGAACTGACACAAATGGCCCTATGCACTCTGTGAAGGAATGTGCAATTTGTCATTCATATAAGTCTGGAGACTATATAACTAACATCATCATGTCAATTTAATGTATGAACATTAGTATTATTGTGTACTTATATACTGTTGACATCTCCCTCTGTACTTAACAGAGTATATAGTTATGTCACTAATCTTCCCCCAGTAGAGCTCACAACCGAATCCCTACAATGCCGTCTTTGCTGAGAATTTAGCATGTGTACAGTGGCCCCCAACCCTCCCCAATGCACAGCTAGAGATCCAGCCTACCGTGTGTCGTCCCTCCACCCCCCCTCCATAGTAACAGAACATGTAATTAGCTTGCAGGTTAGTGACGCGTTTGTAAATCAGTCCTGAACTGTCCTGAATCCAGATCCCTGTGGGTATGTAGTTAGCTTTAGGTATGGACAAACAGATGTTGGTCTGGCTCTCACTTTAACCATTTAACATTTCCTCATTAATTTTTAGATACTATCCCATCTTTGTTCTTACTAGGAAACCCTCTTGGTCACCTCCTCTTCCTTCCACATTCAGGACTTCTCATGAGCATCGCCTCTCCTTTGGAGCACTCTCCCACAGCCAGTCCATCATGCTCCGAGCTTGGAAGCCTTCAACACGTACTCTCAAAACACCTGCTCAGACAAGTCTATAATTTGCTGTATGCAGCATTGGAGGCTCACTGTATCATCCACTAATCCATGTGTCTCCTTCTCTATTATCCCAGACCTACTATCATCTAGACCAGGGGTGCCCACACTTTTTCGGCTCGTGAGCTACTTTAAAATTTGCAGAGGCCAGGAGATCTACCAACTTTTTAAATGCTAAGCACGCCCCCCCCCCCGCCCGCTCCCGCGTAGGTTAGCCATGTATATGTGCCTGCAGCATAGGTTAGCCAGGTATTTGTGCCTGCAGCATAGGTTACGTGCCCTCAGTATAGGTTAGCCAGGTATATGGGCCCTCAGTGTAGGTTAGCCAGGTATATGGGCCCTCAGTGTAGGTTAGCCAGGTATATGGGCCCCTGAGTGTAGGTTAGCCAGGTATATGGGCCCTCAGTGTAGGTTAGCCAGGTATATGGGCCCTCAGTGTAGGTTAGCCAGGTATATGTACCTACAGCATAGGTTAGCCAGGTCCCCTGGACTCCTGGACTGCTCTGGCAGGCAGGCCGCTGGCCAATAAGGATGCAGGGGAGAAGAGGCGGCGAGGAGAGACTCTGGCAGGCCAATAAGGATGCATGAGAGAAGAGTCGGCGAGGAGAGAGGGAGGAGAGAGGCAGCGCGGCCGCTACATCATGGCTGGGGGTGGCACCGGGCACGTTACAAGCATGCACGTTCCATCTGCCCGGCGCCACCCCCAGCCATGACGTAGTGGCCTCTCCTCCCTCTCTCCTCGCCGCCTCTCCTCCCCTGCATCCTTATTGGCCAGCCAGAGTCTCTCCTCGCCGCCTCTTCTGGCCGCAACATTTGCTGGCCGCAACATTTAACGAGACGCGGCCTCTCGCGATCTACCGAGAAGGCGGTCGCGATCTACCGGTAGATCGCGATCGACCTATTGGGCAGCCCTGATCTACACTGTAAGCTCGCAAGGGCAGGGACCTCCTCATAGTGTTTTCTTATTCTGCTGTAATTTATCATATGAACATGTACCAACATTGGTGATATCTCAAACCACACATCAACTTATGCACCAGTATTTGTACTTGTATTGCTGGATGTCCTGATTGTACAAAGTTTTGGACTTCTCATCATGTATCTATGCTCCCCACTATTTGTTTTGCACTATATACAATGCCACGAAAGAGGTTGGTTCTATATAAATAAAATATTATAAATGTACAGTATAATACTATAATAAGAAATTACAATAATAATAATAGAAAGTACATGTGTTGCACAGATTACCAAATTCTTTTTAGAGACCATCTTCCGTAAATACTTTTAACAGAACTAAAATAAATTACATTCAAAGACTAGCACAAACCTGCCTCCATCATTAAAGCTTCAGACTGCTACAACATTTACAGTCCTTCTTCAAATTACTGAAAAGACTTCAAGGGGGGAAAAAAAAAAGAAAGAATAAGAAATGGTGCCATGTGATCACTATATACGTGGAGCCTCAATGTTTGGCCACCTGTCTCCAGCTATCACTACTGTGAACGGGATGTCAGCATATTTCTACCTTCCAAGACCCGGCTAGCAGCAGCTGGCTGGATGCATCAGGATGAGAGCTGGAAAAGTTAGGAAAGCTCACATTTCATACAATAGAAATCATAAACATAGCACAACATAAAAGTGTCCTCGACGGATCAGAGCAGAGCAACACAACACCTCCAAAATAATTGGCTGATACTTTTGCTTCTTAGACATAATTCCTGTGATACATCAGTGATCATTCCGAAAAAAAAAGTATTAGCACAAATCAATATGTGTGTGAGAAAAATTATATATATATATATATATATATATATATTTTTTTTTTTTTTTCCAATACTTTGTATAGTTGTCTATTGATATTTAGAGGCAGATTGTAAGGGTTACATTACCGGTTGATGATCTCAAAAAGCATGCTTTGAGCATAAATAGAAACATTGGGGTTGTGGTAATATTGCTGTGCGCAGGCACTGCACGGCAATATTACCATTAATACCGGCAGCGTGTACCACGCTCATTACGCTATTTGAGAGACCCATGGTACTCAAGTAATGCAAGCATTGTTACAGTAATGGAGTTAACTACTTTGTGTTACTGTAGCCACACACATGAGTACTCGAGTACTGCAGGTCGTGCAAATTAGTGCTGGGCGTAATGGAAAAAACTACGCTTACGGATCATTACGCGTAATTTTACGCTATTACGCTTTACGGAATTACGCTTATGGCGTAGACATTTATCTACGGTTCATGACTGTAATTACGCATAGCCCTTACGCAATTACGCGTAAGAATACCGTAATGCAGGTTGCTACGTTACTGCCTTATGCATAATTTCCTACTAGCAATTATTGCGTAAAGCAATGCTCCCAAGCGGAAAAGTTGACGCATGGATCAATGTTAGGTAGCCGCCGACTTTAAGGGTTAATAGCAAAGCCCCCTTAATTGCTGAGAGCCTCAAATTTGGAGAATATATTAAGGAGATCAGAAGGAATAAGAGGAAACATTTTTTTTCAAAAAAGACCTTATAGTTTTTGAGAAAATCGATGTTAAAGTTTCAAAGGAAAAATATATACATTTAAAAACCCGCCGACTTTAACGGTTAATAGCAAAGCCTGCTTAAAATTTATAATAAAAATTTTATAATAATTTTTTTTTCAAAAAGACCTTATAGTTTTTGAGAAAAACGATTTTTAAGTTTCAAGGGCAAAAATGTCTTTTAAATGCGGAAAATGTCATTTTTTTCAGGTAACAATAGTGTTTTATTTTCATAGATTCCCCCAAGTGGGAAGAGTTTTACTTACTTCGTTCTGAGTGTGGGAAATATAAAAAAAAACGACGTGGGGTCCCCCCTCCCAGACCTCTTTAACCCCTTGTCCCCCATGCAGGCTGGGATAGCCAGAATGTGGAGCACCGGCCGCGTGGGGCTCCGCACTCTGACTATACCAGCCCGCATGGTCCATGGATTGGGGGGTCTCGGAAGGGGAGGGGCAGCCAAGCTTTCCCCTCCCCCTCCGAGCCCTTGTCCAATCCAAGGACAAGAAGCTCTTCTCCGCCTCCGATGGGTGGTGGAGGTGGAGGCCGCGATTTCCTGGGGGGGGGTTCATGGTGGCATCTGGGAGTCCCCCAGATGCCCACCCCCCCTCCCAGGAGAAATGAGTATAGGGGTACTTGTACCTCTTACTCATTTCCTTTAAGAGTGGGGGCCGGTGGGGACTTAGCGTCCAGCACGGACGTGTAAGTGTATGCGGCGGCTGAGCGGCGAGTGACGTCGGGTGCGGCGTAGTTACAATGTAACAAAGTTGTTACATTGTAATAACTTTGTTACATTGTAACTGATAGAACATTTCCGAGGCTATTGCGAGGGATCATTTATTTAAAGGGACAGGTAAGTATTAATGGTTAATTAAGAATATTAAAGGACTTTTTTCGTGGTTATGTTTTTTGTTCAATTAAAATACTTTTTCTAAGTGTTTGTGTGTTTATTTACTTTTAACTCTTAAAGAGAACCCGAGGTGGGTTTGAAGAATATTATCTGCATACAGAGGCTGGATCTGCCTATACAGCCCAGCCTCTGTTGCTATCCCAAACTCCCCTAAGGTCCCCCTGCCCTCTGCAATCCCTCATAAATCACAGCCACGCTGCTGACAAACAGCTTGTCAGAGCTGGCTGTGTTTATCTCTATAGTGTCAGTCTGCTGCTCTCCCCACCTCCTGCAGAACTCCAGTCCCCGCCTGCATCCCTTCCCTCCCTGCTGATTGGAAGGAATGGTCGGGGGCAGGGACCGGAGTTATGCAGGAGGCGGGGGAGCAGCTGAGACTGACACTACAGATGTAAACACAGCCTCACAGCACGGCTGTGATTTATGAGGGATTGCAGAGTGCAGGGGGACCTTAGTGGGGTTTGGGATAGCAACAGAGGCTGGGCTGTATAGGCAGATCCAGCCTCTGTATGCAGATAACATTCTTTAAACACACCTCGGGTTCTCTTTAAAGGAAATGAGTAAGAGGTACAAGTACCCCTATACTCATTTCTCCTGGGAGGGGGGGTAGGCATCTGGGGGACCCCTTTTTAAAGGGGACTCCCAGATGCCACCATGAACCCCCCCCCCAGGAAATCGCAGCCTCCACCTCCACTGCCCATCGGAGGTGGAGAAGAGCCCCTTGTCCTTGGATTGGACAAGGGCTCGGAGGGGGAGGGGAAAGCTTGGCTGCCCCTCCCCTTCCGAGACCCCCCAATCCATGGACCATGCGGGCTGGTATAGTCAGGGTGCGGAGCCCCACGCGGCCGGTGCTCCGCATTCTGGCTATCCCAGCCTGCATGGGGGACAAGGGGTTAAAGAGGTCTGGGAGGGGGGACCCCACGTCGTTTTTTTTTTATATTTCCCACACTCAGAACGAAGTAAGTAAAACTCTTCCCACTTGGGAGAATCTATGAAAATAATACACTATTGTTACCTGTGCAAAAAAAACTGACATTTTCCGCATTTAAAAGACATTTTTGCCCTTGAAACTTAAAAATCGATTTTCTCAAAAACTATAAGGTCTTTTTGAAAAAATGTTTTTCCTCTTATTCCCACTGATCCCCTTAATATACCCTGGGAATTTGGTGTTCCTAAATTTTAAGCAGGCTTTGCTATTAACCATTAAAATCGGCGGGTTTTTAAATGTATATATTTTTCCTTTGAAACTTTAACATTGATTTTCTCAAAAACTATAAGGTCTTTTTGAAAAAAAAATTTCCCTCTTATTCCTTCTGATCTCCTTAATATATTCTCCAAATTTGAGGCTCTTAACACTTAAGGGGGCTTTGCTATTAACCCTTAAAGTCGGCGGCTTTTTTATATTATACGGGAGCGTAATATTACGTGATTACGGCAGACTGTGTAATTTCAATAGGAGTTTACTGTCTTACGCGTAATTTGTTACGCGTAATAACGTAAACAATGGTCTACGCGTAATTAATTACGTGTAATACCGTAACCTTACACGTAACGCTTACGTACGGTGCATTTGTAGTGAATTACGATGCGTAATTACGCTAATGCATAATTTCGGCCCAGCACTGGTGCAAATAGCGTAACTTACGGTAACCCGTGAGGACTGTGAATATCAATTATTAGTACTATCAGTTAATTAATATCAATTAATATCTTTAAGTTGTGTGAGGACATTAAAGTGCTTGGTCGAAACACAAGAAAGAGGAGTACCAAAACCATATGGACCAAAAACTCTAAAAGCACAAGAAAAAGTGCTATCACACATCAAAAACTTAAAGTGATCAATTGTTACTACTACTATAGACTACAACTATAAATTATCTGTTTGTATTAAGCTCCAACAACATATAAGTATGGAAATATAATGGTATATATAAGATGTTAAGTAAAGAA
This sequence comes from Hyperolius riggenbachi, assembly GCF_040937935.1. Taxonomy (NCBI): domain Eukaryota; kingdom Metazoa; phylum Chordata; class Amphibia; order Anura; family Hyperoliidae; genus Hyperolius; species Hyperolius riggenbachi. The sequence continues at coordinate 360,218,827 of NC_090650.1, forward strand.
ACAAAAAGCGTAAATTAACAAGTTAGCGTTTCATAAATAAAATATACAAGTGTGTGGAGAACAGTGGAGAACAGCTGGAGGCTAAATATATTTGTAAATAGATTCTCCGGGCAGTAATTTATGTATGTACTAAGCATCTTGTTTATATAGTAAGCTTATAGCCTGATACACGTATTCAAGGACTGTTAGACATGCAGGCATTATCTGACAGTCCTAGGGTTACCACAGCTGACAAGTACCAGTCACTGAGCTATGAGCAAGTAAAGACATGGACAGATTTGTTGGTAACTTTCCATGAATAACGATGATTTGTGACATGGCTTGAACTGACAAAATTGGCATCCATGGTTGCTTAGAATGTTTTTTTCTTTCATACAATATTTAACAAAATAACAAAAATGAATATGACATGAAAAAAATAATTAGAGGGCCCTTATCCTAATATTTTGTTGGACAACCTTTGGATACAAATATTGCAAATAGAAGATTCCAGTAGCTCCTAATGAAAAGTTTATCAGATTGCATGTATTTTCCAAAATTCCAAAGTGATTAGGTAAGAATCAAGTCAGGACTCATAGATGGCATCCTCAGAATAGCCCAATGGTGTGATCTCAGATATTTTTGGGTGCTTTTACAATAGTTATGTGTTTCAATTCGAAAACCTACAGCTTTAATAAATATGAGCAGAATAATAGTTGCATTGTAAATAGAACATAGTAAAAGTTTTGGCACAGAGAAGGAAAACTTGGTGTGACACATGACCCAAGATGCGCTGGACCCACAGCCTGTACTGTAGTAAATCCAGACTAACTAAAATCTAACTAAAAAAATAGATACAGTGTGATAATGTAAAGAGGCTGCTAATAGCATTATACAGTGTACAAATAGCAGGCTAAGGCCCCGTTCACATCACAGAACGCAGGCGCGTTCCGTTCAGAACACAACGCACAGGAACGCACGTCATGTGCGTCTCTGTGCGTTGCGTGGCTGATCCCATTCACTGAAAGTGAATGGGACAGCCGCGCGTTTTGTTAGGAAGCGCGTGCAGCATGCGTTGCCAGACCGCACAGGTCCGGAACACATGCAGTGTGAACATCAGACAGTGTAGTCTATGCACTGTCTGATGTTGTGCGTGTCGGCCTCCCGCACGCGTTCCCGAAATGCGGACGGGAACGCGTGCAATGTGAACGGGGCCTTAATCAGGAATGATGACAACTTTTATTGCTCCCTCACACAAATGTTATGACATGTAGCCATCACATTCAAAGATCGTTTTGGGGCCACCAAGGTCCCCTTTGTCAAAGCAAAGGCATGTACATGTTAATCTTCGATCCTCTTGATGCAGTTGCCCTGCACCAGCAACCACTCTCATGCCGGGCATACACGGCTCGGTTTTTTATTATCAATCGAACCGCCGATGACTCGATTGATAATATCCAACAGGTCCGATTGACTGCCGGATCAATTCCCCGTCCGTTACCGGGAATCGATCCGGACGGCTGCGGGGATGCGCGGGGACGCGGCGGGAGTCGATCCGGCGGCTAATCGAGCTGCCGGATCGCATCGTGTATTCCCATTATTACACAGGTGTGAGATTCTTTCGATTAGGGCCTGTTTCCACTACACACAGATTGGATGCAGAATGGCTGTAGAATGGATGCAGAAAACTGACTCCAATTAATGCCTATGGGAAAATCTGCATCAGAAAAATCGCATTTAGTAGAAACAGGTCCATAGGCTTTCATTGGAGTCAGTTTTTCTGCATCCATTCTGCATCCAATCTGCGTGTAGTGGAAATAGGCCCTTAGCCTTTATGCCCCATACTTACGGGCAACATTTGTGGCCTGTCGCTAGCACACGGGAGCGTGTGCACAACAGGCCGGCGACAGCTCGTCGCCAGGTCCCTCCGCATACACACGGTGGAGGGACCTGGCAACTGATGCGGCGGAAGCTGTCGCTGTTGATCCTCCCCCCGCCGGAAGTGCAAGGTATTCCCTGCTTGTTGCTGTCGCTAGTCCGCATACTCATGCGGACTACCGACAGTTGCGGCGGAGTTGCGCCAATCGCCTGGTGACATCAGCGACGAGCGACGGTTCGGGGTGCGCGCCCGTGCAACGCCTTATACTCACGGGTAGAGATGAGCCGAAATTTTCGAAATTTCGAACTGCTTTTATTACGAATGCGAAATTTAACATTACGACCCAAATTCGTAATTTCGTAATTAATTTTCAAATCGTAATTTACAATTTCGTAATCGAAATTTCACTCCCGTAATGACGAATTTCGTGTCTCCAACCGAAATTTTACTGTTTCAGGTTTGTAAGTGTTTCTATCACTCTAGATGCCTAAAATGAATAGCACAGCCAGCCTCCTCCTCCTCCTCCTCCTCCTCCTCCTCCTCCTCCTCCTCCTCCTCCTCCTCCTCCTCCTCCTCCTCCTCCTCCTCCTCCTCCTCCTCCTCCTCCCTCCTCTCTCTCTCTCTCTCTCTCTCTCTCTCTCTCTCTCTCTCTCTCTCTCTCTCTCTCTCTCTCTCTCATTTGTAGTATTTCAAAACCATACTCACATTCATGACATGTCCAGGGATCAAACCCAGGCCAACCACATGGAAGACAGCTATGCTCACCACCATACCACCAAACACACACTAAATAGACTGCTAACCTAAATCTTACTTGTAGACAGTCATATGAGACACATGCTGGGTGCAGGGCTTTGTGATTGGACCATGGACCATGCGATAGAGTGAGGTGCAAAAATGAAATCATGCCTAGCAGAGGATGGTTTCACAATGCTAAATGCTAGGCTGGCTGTGGTGCAATTGGTTAGTGCGTCTGGCTGGTAACAGCAAGGTTACAGGTTCGATTCCATCCAGGCATGTCTTTTCCTTTTGCGTTCAACAGTTGTCCAAACAGAGCCAACAGAGCCCCAGATAGCCATGTAGAGTTAGGTCACAGCTAGCCTGGCTGTGGTGCAATTGGTTAGTGTGTCTGGCTGGTAACAGCAAGGTTACAGGTTCGATTCCATCCAGGCATGTCTTTTCCTTTTGAGTTCAACAGTTGTCCAAACACCGAGCACAAAGTTTTGCATGCGTAAAGTTTTACGCACGCAAAATACCCCATGGGGTTCAATGGCGCAGCGCGCGCACGCAAAAGGAAAAGACATGCCTGGATGGAATCAAACCTTGCTGTTACCAGCCAGACACACTAACCAATTGCACCACAGCCAGGCTAGCTGTGACCTAACTCTACATGGCTATCTGGGGCTCTGTTGGCTCTGTTTGGACAACTGTTGAACGCAAAAGGAAAAGACATGCCTGGATGGAATCGAACCTGTAACCTTGCTGTTACCAGCCAGACGCACTAACCAATTGCACCACAGCCAGGCTAGCTGTGACCTAACTCTACATGGCTATCTGGGGCTCTGTTGGCTCTGTTTGGACAACTGTTGAACGCAAAAGGAAAAGACATGCCTGGATGGAATCGAACCTGTAACCTTGCTGTTACCAGCCAGACGCACTAACCAATTGCACCACAGCCAGGCTAGCAGTGACCTAACTCTACATGGCTATCTGGGGCTCTGTTGACTCTGTTTGGACAACTGTTGAACGCAAAAGGAAAAGACATGCCTGGATGGAATCGAACCTGTAACCTTGCTGTTACTAGCCAGACGCACTAACCAATTGCACCACAGCCAGGCTAGCTGTGACCTAACTCTACATGGCTATCTGGGGCTCTGTTGGCTCTGTTTGGACAACTGTTGAACGCAAAAGGAAAAGACATGCCTGGATGGAATTGAACCTGTAACCTTGCTGTTACCAGCCAGACACACTAACCAATTGCACCACAGCCAGCCTAGCATTTAGCACTGTGAAACCATCCTCTGCTAGGCATGATTTCATTTTTGCACCTCACTCTATCGCATGGTCCAATCACAAAGCCCTGCACCCAGCATGTGTCTCATATGACTGTCTACAAGTAAGATTTAGGTTAGCAGTCTATTTAGTGTGTGTTTGGTGGTATGGTGGTGAGCATAGCTGTCTTCCATGTGGTTGGCCTGGGTTTGATCCCTGGACATGTCATGAATGTGAGTATGGTTTTGAAATACTACAGATCTCTGGAGAGAGAGAGAGAGAGAGAGAGAGAGAGAGAGAGAGAGAGAGAGAGAGAGAGAGAGAGAGAGAGAGAGAGAGAGAGAGAGAGAGAGAGAGAGAGAGAGAGAGAGAGAGAGAGAGAGAGAGAGAGAGAGAGAGAGGAGGAGGAGGAGGAGGAGGAGGAGGAGGCTGGCTGGCTGGCTGGCTGGCTGGCTGGCTGGCTGGCTGGCTGGCTGGCTGGCTGGCTGGCTGGCTGGCTGGCTGGCTGGCTGGCTGGCTGGCTGGCTGGCTGGCTGGCTGGCTGGCTGGCTGGCTGGCTGGCTGGCTGTGCTATTCATTTTAGGCATCTAGAGTGATAGAAACACTTACAAACCTGAAACAGTAAAATTTCGGTTGGAGACACGAAATTCGTCATTACGGGAGTGAAATTTCGATTACGAAGGCATCTAGAGGAATAGAAACCTTTGCAAACTTTAAAATACTAAATTTCGTAATCGTAATTACGAAAATTTGCGTAATTTGCGAAAATTACGAAATTTCGATTACTGCTAAAATCGTAATTGTAGTAATTTCGCGAAATTTCGGAAATTCGTAATTAGGTCATTACGCTCATCCCTACTCACGGGCGACCTGTCGCCGCAACATGCACGCGCCGCGTGTTGCGGCGACAATTGTAGCCCGTGAGTATGGGCCATTACAGCTAAAGCCCAAGATCGGATCTCTCATGAGGCAAGGTAAAACATTTGCATCGGGCGGCAGAGATTACAGGGGCAGAATTTTTGTACTGAGTAGGAAGATAATGAGACTCAGACTCACAGCCAGCCAGTGTGCTATTGTGTTGAGCTGCAGCATGTCATGTGAGAACATTAATTGAAGCAGAGTAAATTGTCGGGTGCTGTGCGATCATTCCAAATCGGGTGGGGGGTGCATACTCACAAGTTTGCCTCAGGCAGCAAAAAGTCTAGAACCGGCCCGGCTAAAGCCTCATACACAGGCTAAGATATGTCGGTAAGAGATCCAGCCTGCTGCTTGTCCTAGCACAGGTCAACACTATTGTTTCTCCTCCTTCACGCATCGTTCCCACACAACCTGCCATAGTACAACAATGTGTCACTAGCTTAAAGAGGATTCAGCCCAGAACTGACGCCCAAGGGATCAAGTCCCGATCTTTGAGAGTGACAGAAATTTAAAGTGGGTACTTACTACTTAGGACCAATATCACAATTGTTGTAGAGTAAAATTAGCTATAAATTGCTTTTTTCCTATTTTGCTGTCACTTACAGTAGTTAGTAGAAATCTGATAGAACTGACAGTTGACTTGTCCATCTCTTCATGGGGGATTCTCAGTATTCAATTTAGTTTTTACAAAAGCACTCCCTGGAAAGAATCTAGGCAAAGATGCAGCCCCACCACCTGTTTGCACACTATTCTGACAGTTGGACTGAGCAACTGACGTTCACTAAGTGCTTTTGAAAATAAAGAAAATCCTGAGAATCCCCCATGAGATGAACTAGTCCAAATCTTTTCAGTTACGTCAGGTTTCTACCGTTAGTGACAACAAGCAGTAGGAAGTAAGCCGGCACCATCCAGGATACATGTTATGCTCTTTTATTGAAGCAATGCATTACAGCAAATAAATGTGCATTGCTTCAATAAAAGAGCATAAAATATATCCTGGATGGTGCCGGCTTGCTTCCTACTGCTTATTGATCGGTCTGGAGTGCTGCTGGATCCAAGCCTAGGCACATCCCTTACTTGCAACAAGAGGTGAGCTTCACACTAATTATTTATTCATTTATTTAAGTATTTATATAGCGCCGACATATTACACAGTGCTGTACAGAGTATATTGTCTTGTCACTAACTGTCCCTCAGAGGGGCTCACAATTTAGTCCTTACTATAGTCATATGTATGTATCGTGTAGTGCATGTATGGTCTAGGGACAATTTTTTTGTGGGGAAGCCAATCAACTTGTGTATGTTTTTGGAATGTGGGAGGAAACCAGTGTGCCCGGAGTAAACCCATGCAGACACGGGGAGAACATACAAAATCCTTGCAGAAGTTGGCCTGGCTGGGATTCGAACCGAGGACCCAGCGCTTGCAAGGTGAGAGCTCTAACCACTATGCCACCGTGCTGCCCCAAAAACTATTGTTTCTACAACAACAACATCATAAGAGAAAAGTACATGCGACGGCACACAACGGCGAAGTCAAGAAGTCAAGCGATTGCGGTACTTTGCAAGGAGTCATCAAGGATCTTAAAGATCTGATCCGCCGTGATGGTCGCTATCACTGCACGTTGCTAAACGTCATTTGTATGATTGCGTGCCTGTATCCACGTCGCAAGATCATGGAAACGATTGCTCGTCACTCAAAAAATCACCAGTCGGCGCAATAATTGACAGGAAAATCATGTGGTGTGTATGGGTCTTAAGGCAACTGACAGACTACAGGGGACTGAAGCCCCTACAAGAAGCCCCAGGTAAGTAAAAAAATCCTCTTGTCCTTTCCATCTCTGGTTTACTTTAAAACTTACCTCTTCAAATGCCTGATTATGATAGCGACAATTTAAGAGACCACAGAAAGAACAGGATCTGACTTGGAGAGAATGCATATTGAGCTGGTGGTGGTACACCTGGTTCATTCTCATGAAATAATATAAAGCCATTACAGGAGGAGAAATGTTCAATAACAGATTACAAGGAAGAGAAAGGGGTATTGAATTGTTTTATGCATCATGGAGTCCTTTAACAGTTTGAAGAAAGCGCAAAGAAAAACTTTATAAAGACAAATTGGTTCCATAGGGCCAGTTCACACTATTGTGCTAAAAACAACAGCTCAAAACAAGCCAGTACTTCTCCAAGTGCCATTTGTGTTGTGTTGGTGATAAGGTATCCCTGGAGAGATGACTGTCACCACATTCTGTGCTCAGTGCAGCCAATGTACTGTGAGCCCTGGTTTTACAGTGCTCTGCTGAATGCACTGAAGTAATAATGCTGAGCTGTTAACACTGACGTTCCAATTCTTGGATGCAGTCAGGAGTTTGAAGCACTTTTCTTGAGTTTTTGAATACTAAAGAAAATGCAAAGGGCTGAACAGCTTCAAAATGACTTAGACTGAAACAAACAGACACCAAGGAGAATTAGATCTTCACTCTTAAACTGTAATTGTAGCGAGGTTGTATTGAAGAGATATGTTTTCCCCATTTTCATACCTCTTTGAAGCACTTTTGAGGCACTGCAAATCATGAGGCTTTGTAATGAATGTTAAATGAATAGATGTTGCTGTTATTCTAATGTACTTTAATAGTCTACACTATAGGAGGTGCCAAAGGGATAGACCAAATCAAAAAATGTTATAAACACCAGTCCATTCTGTCTTGCAGTATTATGCATATTGCATACAGTATTAAAGCGATCTTAGCAGCTCATGGTTTCAAATAGCTGAAAGGGCTACCAGGTTTGAGAAGTTAACCTCCCCTGCTCCCTTTTCACTGCCATTATCCAGGGTTGGTGTTAAGTTCATCAGGTGTGACTTATTTGTTTGAAGCACAGTGCTGCTCCTCCTTCACTCCCCCTGATGCTGAATGAATGAATGAGTTTGATCTCAGGCACTGGGCAATTAGGTCTAATTAGAAGAGTCCTTATCTGCATTCCATTTTCTGCTGCTTGTGGACAGTTTGCAGACTGAGGAAGTAGAGGAAGTAGAAGATGAGCTAAAATGAATTTTTTTTTTTTATTGAGACACACTTTTAGCATGCATTTTAATGTACTGCTGTTGAGCTGCCCTGGGAGTTAAAAATGATGCTTGGTTCCCTTTAACAACTTGAGGACCGCGGTGTTAAACCCCCTAGTGACCAGGCCATTTTTAATTTCGCCATCTAACAGTCTCCTAGCGGCGATCGCCGCTGGGAGACTGAAGGCGGAGAAGAGATCCACCTTCCAAGCAGGAGATGCACGCGCTCTCCTGCTAGCCCCATAGAAGGCTGTTCACGCCAATCTTCGTGGAGCGGTCCTGGGGCTGCCACACTGCTCACGCCAATTGCCGTGGAGCAGTCGGCAACAGGTTAAGGTATGTACACACGTACTAATATTGTCACTTGCAATGAAGACTTCATCTTTTAGACAACTGTTTGGGGTGAGTGCTTTACAGATGCATTGCAAACCTACAAATGAAGTGGATAATTAGGCACCAAGAGGCGAGGCAAGGAAGGAAACAATGCAGATGGGCATTGTTTAGACGTCACTGTCTCCTGGCTTTGGACAACATTGGGGGACACCTGTACTCATACTAGCTTCTCGGCCACAAGAATTAGAATAGTTGAAATCTATGCCCGGGCAGGGATAAGTGGCACAAACAGGGCCTAGATTTCAACTAGTGCAGCCCAGAAGCAGTTAAAGTACACATTTCACATACGAATGCAAACAAGACAATACAATAGGAAATAAACAAACAAAAAATGAAGACCGCTACAAAATAAAACAAATAAATAGATCAGACTCTCATACAATCCAGACACAAGTTATTGGATTGGACTAATCACCCAATGTATTTCTGAAGCAAAGATGCAAAGTTCCTATCAATTGACTCTTGATAAACATGTCTCCAAATAACAAGTTAGAATCTTACTACCATGCTTTGCAATATGAACTGGCCATGGCAACTACAAATACAGCTAAAGTCTAGAAATTGCTATCTCCCATCTAGTGCCGCTGCACAGCAGTAGCAATTACCTCTAATGTGAAGATTGCAGAAGCATTAGGTAAAATAAGTACTGTCTAATGAGATAAGAAGAGAATCACCTTCCATCTCCGCCCTCCTTTCACTAAAAGCACACATTATTATAACTAGGCTAATTGACCTTTTGTCCTGTTCATTCCACAGCCCCAGGCGATTGTTCTCAAAGAAAGAATACAGAGTCATGTCCTGTCTGAAATGCACAGACATTGCCCATTACAAATCAACTCCAACATCAAAATTAGAAGCCTGTATATAAGCCGTGCTGTCTTTAATTATGTCAACCCTGAGCTCCAACTGAATGCACAGAGAGTTGAAGGACAGAAACTGCCACTATTAACTCTTTATATCATTTTGGGCTTTGTTTTATTATTATGGAAAACACAAGCTTGCCTTCTTAAAACAGTAGTATTTGCAATTATTCAGGTTGGAGTGAGTTCTGAGATATCTCCCACGATGCATCACTGCTGAATATGCAAATCATCCTTTGTTGTCCCTGTAAGCTAAACCTCTAGAACCGCTTGTTAAAATTGATATAAGGGACGCTCATTTGGATTTTGCTTAATTGAAATTTCAGCAAGCATTTCTGATCGTAAATCGTCATCTTGGAGCACAGTAATTTTAGCCCAATTACAGAACTTGGAAGCAATGGACCAATCAGAGAATGCAAAGTCAACTCAGAAGTATTTGGCCAATCAGAATGCAAAAAATAACCAAGAAAAAACTACTCGGCAATTGGAATTCAGAAATCAGAAAACAGAAATACGCAGAATTGGTGATCTGCATTGGCGGAAATCAGAGTTTCTGCGGGAACGAAAATTGGAGTTTCCGACCATCCCTAATTTATATACCGTTGACATGCTTTGCAGCATTTTACAGACTTCTCACTTAACTGTCCCTCAGAGGGGCTCACAATCTAATCTCTGCCATAGTCATATGTCCATCATAGTCTAGGGGCAAGTATTATTATTATTATTTATTGTATTTATAAAGCGCCAACATAATACGCAGCGCTGAACATTAATTTAGGTTACAGACAATATTTAGGGGTGACATACAGCAATATGACAATACAGGAATAATAGAAAACCAGATCACACAGCACAGTATGAGTACAAGGTAATGCTTAGTCAGTCACTGGATTGAGCATGGAGATTAGGCAAGTTAGGTTCACTCAGATGCATAGCATGGGTGCACAGTAATGGAGGTGCATGATCAGGTAGGACACAAAAGGAGGAGGACCCTGCCCAAAGGCTTACAATCTAGAGGGAGGGCTTACAATCTAGAGTATTCAGAGAGAACGTACAAACTCAGTGCAGATAGTGCTCTGGCTGGGATTTGAACCAGGGACCCATAGGCAGTGAAGGAAGTGCGAATGCAGAAGCAGGTGGACACTAGTGGTGGTGGCCGGATAGGTGAGATATTTTAATGCATGGGTTTGGGGGAGGGGGCAGGCATAGAACACTGGCAGAAGCTTTTTTTCCCCCTCCGGGTGACCCCTACAACTTGTTCATACAGAAAGAGCCACTGACTTCTGAGCAATGCTCAGTAGTATGCAACAAACAACATAGAAGAAGGAATACTGATTCACCCCATGAAATATTTGGGAAGTGCTCATCCAGGTCAGCAAAACCTATGCAACGGGGAAAAGAGAGAGTGGTCCACGCATATGAAAAGACTTCTTTATTACTGGACATATCCAGGATCCACATGACTCACACAGCTCAGTAACATCTCTAACCCTGCTGACTATGATACCTTGTTGTGAGGCAAATCCCCATTAACCTCCCTGGCGGTTAAATTTTTTTGCCAAATAGGCAAAAATCCTTTTTTTTTTTAATTTTTTTTTGTTTCATGTAAAGCTACCAGAGTGGTAGCTACATAAAACACCACTAGAGGGCGCATGTGTCCCTCTAATGCGATCGTCGCCGGCATCAATAGCAAACAGGGGAACGCGTATATAACGCGCTCCCCTGTTTGGCTTCTCCTGTCTCCATGACCACGATCAGAATGACGTCATGGACGTCAGCCGACGTCCTGACGTCAGACGCCTCCGATCCAGCCCATAGCGCTGCCCGGAACTCATTGGTCCGGGCAGCGTAGGGCTCAGGCGGGGGGGGGCCTCTTCTGCCGCTGCGTGCGGGCGATCGCCGCAGAGCGGCGGCAATCAAGCTGTGCGCGCGGCTAGCAAAGTGCTAGCTGCGTACAAAGCACTTTAAATGGCGCAAATTGCCCCACCAGGGGCTGAGATATCCTCCTGCGCGGCATAGCCCGAGCTCAGCTCGGGCTTACCGCCAGGAAGGTTAAATATAACTTGATGAGCTGGTGAGAGGGTGACATGCATTTAACAAACCAAAATACAGACAGTCCCCTACTTACTAATGGCTCGAGTTACAATGTTTCATACATACAAAGTTGTCTCCATGTACAAAATGTACTGTACTGTTTTTGCTATTACGTATTTTTGATGTTACAAGTTACAGTATTGCATAAACTGTTGTAAGTAGTTAAAAATAAATGAAAAGCACATTGAAAACAATAAAAAACAATTGTATATATTATATGACCAAATCCAGAGTTGTCCGAAAGTAAAGCATTTATCCACATTTCACTATAAATAACACATTACTTGACTAACAAATTAATTCAAATTACAAACAACCTCCCAGAACGGAACCTCTTTGTAAGTAGGGAACCACCTGTACTGCTGCTGAGTAGATTTTATTATTTTTATTGGTGAAGAAGTATCATTTACTATGTTATTGAGCCTTTAATATCTCGCATTTAAAGTTTTGACTATAGCTAAGCAGCTACAAGGTCAAGCAGGACTCAAGTGTCCCCCAGCAACACTACTGTATGTGAAGAACATAAACTGAGCACGTGTATTTACCTTTTAAAGAGGGGGGGTATGTGGCCAGATGTTGCTGGCATTTCTCTTCTCAAGAAGGAAGGAGGTGGTAGAGATTAGGAGACTGAGGAAAGTGGAAATAATTGATCAGATTGGCTTTTTAAATCTGTCTTATTTATCATCCTCCCAATAACCCATTAGCTATCTGATGGACACATACGATTATAAGATCTGGCTGCATCATTAAGGCCAGACTGGGTAATTGTTGTGATGTCATCCACATGAGCCTGGCCACACACAGATGCCATGCCATCTGCTCTGATTCAGCAGCTTAAAGTATTGATTGGGTGAGTATTGGTCATTTCCAGTGTGTACACAGGCACAATGACTGTCGCTGTTAGCGATCTTTGCAGTAAGGGTTTGTGACATAAGTATTATATAGATCTAGTATTCAGCTATAGCAGAGTGGTGTGTACTGTTCAATGAAAAGGGTAGGAGTGACGAGAGGGAAGTTCATGAGTAATCAGCTTTCAGGAGGTGGGATAAGTATTAAAATATTGCACTTGTTCATTGCTCTCATTTAGTAATTATGTCTGTAATCTGATATGACGCAGGTGAGAGTCGCAAACCTTTGTCACCTGATCATTTACACCATTTTAAAATCTAGTCTAGGTTTGCTGGAATGCTTATATTCTTAGTTTTCTCCAACCTTAGTAAATTAATCCTGAAGCACTGAACACAGGCTAGTGCAGGCATGGGCAAACTTGGCCCTCCAGCTGTTAAGGAACTACAAGTCCCACAATGCATTGAAGGAGTCTGACAGCCACAGTCATGGCTCATAAAGGCAAATGCATTGTGGGACTTGTAGTTCCGTAACAGCTGGAGGGTCGAGTTTGCCCATGCCTGGGCTAGTGTGAAAATGACTCATTCAGTATCAGCTAAAAAGAGAACCCTAATTATAAGCATTCATTGTCTGTATGCTGTATACACCTTTAAAGAAAGAATCTCAAATTTGGTTGAGCAGAATCTTTAAAACAAACAGCAGCAACTCAGTAGAAAAACTGCAAACCTGAACTGTACAACTTATATTCACGTAAATGAGAACTCACCCGGCCATATCTGTTTGCATAGGATCCCGTCAGTAGTGAGTGGAAAACAATGATAGTCTCATCCAAATCCCAAATGAAGACTCTCTGCCAATGTGAAATAAGAATGTATATTAGAAATAAAATCATGGTGGCAATCTCGAGTCATGTAAGGAATTTTGGCTGAATTTTGATTGAGGTTTTTAAAAAAATTGCATCCAAACTTCTATGATACACATAATTGCATTTTCAAAAACATGACAATTAAAATGTTTAAGTTTTCTTTGGTTTACAGTCAATTACAAATTAAACAAAATAAACATTAAAAAAATTCAGATACAAATTATTTGAAGTTAATATTATTAAGCCCGTCTGTAAGGTAATAAAAATGATCATATAAAACTAGAGGTAGAATAAGGGTATGGGAATGGGTAATGCAGTGTTTACAAAAATTAATATTAGACTAGGATCAATATAAGTACTTTTTTTTAACAGATTATGCAGATCACTGGACCTAAACTCTTGCACAAGAGACAAGGAGAAATTCACCCTGTGTGTATTTACAGACAACAGCCTGTCTAATTCCATCTTATCTGCAAGTAAACAGCACATGTAAATAAAGCCTGTCAGTTCTGTCTGAACTCTGCCAACTCTGCTGAGTTCTGAGCGAATATGTAAACACAGGAGGTTAATCCTTTCTGTGCTCCCAGAAAACCAGGAAGTAACCACACTGCAGGATCTATGTAGAAGTTCTGTAAGTTGTAAAGAAGAAATGTTTTTCCTTAAAGGTTATCATGCCCTTGCTTATCTTTTAGAGCAGAGAGGAAGTTCTGAGTTCAGGTCCGCTTTAAAGAGACTCTGAAGTCTCCTAAAATTCAGCTTTTTATTGCAAAAACCTCTGTAACATTATTGCCCTAACTAAAACTCTGCATCCCCGCGGCTGAACTCTAACTAAATCCCCCCAAACTCCCAGGGGCACATTGCAGGGAGCGCTTCCTCTCACGGAAGCGCTCCCTGCAATGTGCCCCTGGGAGTTTGGGGGGATTTAGTTAGAGTTCAGCCGCGGGGATGCAGAGTTTTAGTTAGGGCAATAATGTTACAGAGGTTTTTGCAATAAAAAGCTGAATTTTAGGAGCTTTTGGCTGCAGCTCTGCCTCTACATGCGTCCATCAGCGCGTATCTCCGCCTCCGCCCATCCCTCTTAGTCTTCCTTCACTGAGAGGGGCGGGAGAGAGGCGGAGATATGCGTGGATTGACACGCATGGAGGCAGAGCTGCAGCTGAAAGCTATGCCTCCCGGGGCAGCAAAATCCACGACCAAGAAAGTCGTGGATTTCATGAGGGGAGTTTGGGTGGAACAATAATGTTACAGAGGTTTTTGCAATAAAAAGCTGCATTTTAGGAGACTTCAGTGTTTCTTTAAGGGCAACACTGATCTAATGTGTGTGTAAAGATTTAGACAGATAGTCTTGCTTCTTATGAAGATTGAAGAATATAGGAAGCCAAGCCACATGAAAGATGTTGCACTATAGAGGTATACATTTTAAATGCAACTTTTAAATAATTACAAAATACTAGTTTTTTTTTTTACTTCCACATAGAAATGTATTGAAATGTAAGCGGGACTTGGTGAATCCTGTTGGGAAAGCACTTATTTGTTTTGGGCTCAGGTTACCCAATGACATACCTCAAGGTCAGAGTCTGGAGGTGGGGAGGGATTATTATTTCTTCTTCCTCGTCCTCGTGATTTTCCATCTGACGCACGCCGCAATCGATCAGATTCTGAATCTTTAATAGGCGTTGATGGACTATGGATTGTGCTGTATTCTGGACAAAAAAAGGGTAGAAAAACAGGTCTGTAATGTGCTGTAAGTTATTATCTTTCTACAATCACACAAAGGATTTTCTTAAAAATAGAAATAAAAATGTAATAATATATATTAATGTAAAAAATATTCTATATATAGACACACATAATACACACACACACGCACGCACGCGCATGCACGCACGTGCACACACAGATACACATGCATGCACGCGCGCACACACACACAGATACACACGCATGCACGCGCACACACACACAGATACACACGCACGCACACACACACATGCACGCACGCAAGCGCATACACACATACACACGCATGCACGCACACACGCACACACACGCACGCACACACACACGCACACACGCACACACGCACACACACACACACACACACACACACACACACACACACGCGCGCACACATGCATGCACACGCACACACACTCATGCACACTCATGCACACACGCACACACACGCACACATGCACGCACACACACGCACACACACGCACACACACACACACATATATATTCACTGCTTCATTCCCTTTGCCACGCAACAAGTAGCATACTTCTTTGAGCAAAAACAAACCCCAGAAAAACAATCAAATACTTTAAACATAAATCAGCCCAGTGATGAAATATTGAGAACAGCAAAACTCGATGTGCAACACTGAAACAAATCCATAAAACTGTCTTGGATATTTTTTAATGGTCAGAGAAACAATAACTTTTTATTTCAGCGTACACAGATGTATTCTGCATACACTGGTGTGAAGCAATTTCCTACATTACTCTATCAAAGTATAACACAACTGTACATTGGCCTGGATTAAAAAAACTCATCTAATTAGATATTGTGCTTTATCTTCATGTTCATTTTGTAACTGTAATATAACGTTGCAGCATTTTCAAAGCAAAAAAAATAAATAAATAAAAATAAGTTGTTTAACTATAACTCAATAAAGTACAAACAAGGCAAATTCTGATGGTAATTAGGTTGATATAAACAGTGTATGGAAGCAAATTGGTGGACAAAGTTACTTATCCATGAGTCAAATGTAATAGACTATACACTACAACTTGCTTACTGCCCTCTGTAGACTTAGCTGGTGGGCAGGTCACTCATAAGTGATCAAGTGACTGAAAAAGTAGGAGGAATAATAGGCCAGACTACATTTCCCAACATTACAGTAGGGAACATGGGGCTGAAAGTCGTGGAAAGGGTCAGAGGCAGTCAGAAACAGTGACAAAGTGTAGAACAAAAATGCTTTGCACTTTTGTATCTGTGGCTGCACATTTCCCTCCCACCTTATCCATATACAGATTTATGCTCAAGAGATGGGCAGGAGTTTGTGTCAGTCAGTATGCTGGTGTATCCTACTATAAACGTGTAACTAACAGCAAACAGAATTTCAAGTCTCCACTTTCTGAATGAGAAAGGAGAAACAAGGAAGGTGCAGATATCTTTTAATATGTATGTATAAGGACCCTTCCCCACTTAAATGAATTGGGAAGCGGAAGTGCTGATGTAACACATGGCACTTCCAACCATTTTGATGTGATTTTCAGAGGCGTAATTGCGGTTCCTTTCATTACAATGAATGGAAATCGCAACACATTCGCATATTTTCGTCAGCAACCATTCATTATGAATCGCAACGCATGAATGGAGACATCAGAGAGTGAAGTCTATACACTTCTGATGTCCTCCTGTATAGTGTCATCCCCGTAAATCTGGAAAAAATTACACTATATGGGAAAACGGCCTTAAAGAGGAACTCTAGTGAAAATAATGTAATAAAAAAAGTGCTTAATTTTTACAATAATTATGTATAAATGATTTAGTCAGTGTTTGCCCATTGTAAAATCTTTTAAATCCCTGATTTATATTCTGACATTTATCAAATGGTGACATTTTTACTGCGGGCAAGTGATGTAGCTGCTGTATGCTGTTTTGGCAGTTGGAAACAGCTGTAAACAGCTATTTCCCACAATGCAACAAGGTTCACAGACAGGAAACTGCCAGAAGTACCTCGGTATTTAGAGCTTCTTGTGGGAGGGGTTTCACCACAATGTCAGTCATACAGCGCCCCCTGATGGTCTGTTTGTGAGAAGGAATAGATTTCTCATGTAAAAGGGGGTATCAGCTACTGATTGGGATTAAGTTAAATTCTTGGTCGGAGTTTCTCTTTAACCTCCTTGCCGGTTATCCCGAGTTCAGCTCGGGGTAACCTGCGCAGGAGGATTTCTCAGGCCCCGCTGGGCCGATTTGCATATTTTTTTCTATTGCATGCAGCTAGCACTTTGCTAGCTGCGTGCATATTCCGATCACCGCCGCTCACCGCCGATTCGCCGCTACCCGCCGCGCCGCCCCCCCCCCTCCAGACCCCTTGCGCAGCCTGGCCAATCAGTGCCAGGCAGCGCTGAGGGGTAGATCGGGATTCCCTCTGACGTCCCGACGTCCATGACGTCGGTGACGTCATCCCGCCCCGTCGCCATGGCGACCGGGGAAGCCCAGCAGGAAATCCTGTTCTGAACGGGCTTTCCTGCTTACTCTGATCGCCGGAGACGATCGGAGTGGGTGGGGGGATGCCGGTCAGCGGCTATCATGTAGCGAGCCCTGGGCTCGCTACATGATTAAAAAAAAAAAAAAGTGCTGTGCTGCCCCCTTGCCGCGGGAATTGGTTAAGCTAAATACTCACTAGCCACTTCGCATCACTAAACATCGTTCGCATGATTGCGCGCCTGTACCCACATCACAAAATCACAGAAAGTGTGATTTTTGTTGCTCAAAAAATCGCTGGTCGTAAGAAAAATCGGCTGGAAAAAAGCATAGTGTGTACAGGCCTTTAACTTAAAGCTGTAAGCAGACATAGCTATAAAACAGGATTAAAAATCTGAAAATGCTGTGACAAATACTTATATAATTGACACTAACCGTGTGCATTCAGAATTCAACAACTTCAGTTTTGGGTTTAGTTGTGCTTTTCTATGACTGCTGTTACTGTAGATAGTAACAAGTACAATTTCACTATTAGATTCTGATTTTAAGCGACACTCCTTCACTTGCTGTTAGAAGAATCCCTCTGATCCCCAAATGCTAAGGATTTTTTGTCCCTGGTAATCTGGGAGAAAGCTGAGGCTTCAGAACACCAGGCTTCCTGTTTTGGTCAGTTGATTGCTTCTGAATATTTATGAAATGTGTAGTAAGTTCTTTCCCCCCTCGCTGCAAAGTTCAGATGATCGAATTACAGGAGAGTAGTGGAGAATCTTGCCAAAATCCTTCAATGCTACAAAGGTTGCCAGGTAACAGCAGAGCTGCTAGACAAGAAAAAAATTGCTTTCTTCACCTCCCCTTCACTAAAGTGAACATAAGCGCCACACAAGGGATTCTGAAACAGCGAGAGAAATGTGGAGGCGGCCATTGCAGATCTGAAAACTGCTTTCCTATTCTAATAGTCATCCTCTGGCTATAATCATTGTTAGTCACTCAGCTAGGACAATATTGCAGATCAGCAAATATCACAGGAGCCCCTGATCTGCATAGTTACTCCAGGGGAATGATATATAGAGTATTATAGGAGAATTTGGAGGATGGAATCAGTGAATTTATGTTTACACCAAGGTGAGCAGTGACAACTGTCATCACTTTAATGACCAAGACAGAGGTATATGGACAGGCCAGGCCAGATTGACCATAAGCACATGCCAACAGGCACCTCAAAATGGAAAGGCGGCTCACTCCCCTTCCCAAGCGCCTCCATTGGAAACCGCAAAACATTGGTTCACATGACAGTCAGATGTCCCGGAATCTGCCACAGACTGGGACCAAGTCTGTGGCAGATTCCCGGACCTCTGTCATGTGAAACAGTGTTTTGCGGTTTTAAATTTCTATTTTTGCAGCTTCCAGGATGCGGTTGATAGGTGAATGGTTAGGGAGGGGACCAAGTGGGGGGTAACCTGCATGTGGTGTCCCTGCTAAGTGACATAATCTATGATTACGTCCGACTGAATCCTCCCACCTGAATGCTGCTAAATGTATGAAATTCCTGCTAGATTTGACATGGCAGACAAAGCCATTGCACCTGATTGGCTGACAGGCATCTGCTGATCAGATAAAGGTAGGAATGTGCTAGCTGGGAGTGTGCATTTGCTTTCCCTGAGTTTTGCCTCCATTGGAACCCGTTGCACCACACTCAATGTGCATCATAAGAGTATAATTGAATTGCATTGCAAAGCAGTGATATTGTCCATTGCGATGGAATGCAAAGGACTAGGTGTGAAAGGGCCCTAAAAAGAATCAAATCTATTACTGTACACTCACAACCACGCTAAACCAAGCAGCACATGTCTGTATATGGCTGCATTAAGTTAATTCCTAGTCATAGCAAAATACTGGGGACAGGCACTTTTACTTATAAACATGTTCTGTTCCTGGAGGTTGTTTGTAAAGCTGGCAAAAATGACAGATTACTCTCTGGTTGGAATAGATTCATAAATGGAATTGATTCTTAAAAATACAGCACATCAATTTTCAATAGATTCCAGCACGGAATCTAGTAAAAATGCATCTAACCACACCAGTGCACCGTTGGATTCAATGCAATTCTATGGGCTTTCAATCGACTGCCACTTCTCCCCTGCCACCGATTGACATAAAAGTTAAATAAACTTACAGTATGTCTCCTTAATGACAATTCAAAAAAGGTCATGATGACACACTGGACATATTAACCTCCTTGCCGTTCTAAAAAATCCGGCAAGGAGGCAGCGCTGCACTTTTTTTTTTTTTTTAAATCATGTAGCTAGCCCAGGGCTCGCTACATGATAGCCGCTGAGCGGCGGCATCCCCCCACCCACTCCGATCGCCTTCGGCGATCAGAGTATGCAGGAAATCCTATGGCGACCGGGCGGGATGAGGTCACCGACGTCATGGACGTCGTGATGTCAAAGGGAATCCCAATCCGCCCCTTAGCGCTGCCTGGCACTGATTGGCCAGGCTGCGCAGGGATCTGGGGCGGGGGGGGGGGGGGGGCTTGGCGCGGTGGGTAGCGGCGAATCGGCGGCGAGCAGCGGCGATCGCATACTACACGCAGCTAGCAAAGTGCTAGCTGCGTGTAGGAAAAAAAATTATGCAAATCGGCCCAGCGGGGCCTGAGAAATCCTTCTGCGCAGGTTACCCCGAACTGTGTTCGGGATAACCGGCAAGGAGGTTAAATGTGGACCACTGCATGCCCCTATAGTGCTCTGCTAAACGGAACCTCACAGGTTATCCTGCACAGTTTACAAGTAACACACGACATAACAAAAATAACATTCATTGGCTATCATTCATGAACAGGCTGTCGGTAAAGAGAATCAGTGCGGGAAAACACCGCTGGCGGATTTTTAGACTTCTGGGTGGGCATTCACAAAAAGTATCCATGTGTGGAAGCAGTACGGAGATTCCCCGAACTAAGCTGGCGGTAGGCAGGCGGTAGGCTTGCGGAGACACGGAAGCTGCTGAGTTGATACATTTCTCCGTGTTCCGCTCTGCTGCAGCTGCCTGGGAGGTCTGTGTGTCTCCATTCACTTACATTGGTATCGCCACATCAGAGGGAGCGGTACTTCCCGACCTCACACCGCTTGCGGTGATCTTTATGAATGAACATTTTGCTACATTTGTACCGATAATCACTGCACAAGGCAGTGATTTATCACTCTGCTCGGTAGTGTCATTTTTCCATGCGGAAAGAGCCTTTATGAATGCTGACTTTGCTAAGTGGTCGGTAAAGTTAGCTGTTTTAAGCATTTCCGCATGCGGAAATGCTTTATGAATGATAGCCATTGTCTTACAATTATAAACTGTCTAATTGGAAAAGTTCTCCACCTACAATAGGATAAGATCCATTTTCCCTATAAATCGCCCCAGTAGGAGGGTTGAATGATTTGCCACTGTGTTTCCCCAAATCCCCATATGGCCAATAGAGTAAAATTTAATTTTTTTGTTTGAAATCATCTAATAAAACACACCGCCACAACTTAAACTACGCATTAGGCTTCTCTGTTCTAGGATGATACATTAATTCAAATAAAAAACAAACAAAAAACAGCCATATGAAAAAAAAATGATTTACAAAGAAGAAAGCAGACAATAATGTAGCTGTTGAACTGGACATTATAACTTATGATGACTCATCAGAACCTCCTGATTATGCTGCAGCTGGACTTGCCCATCTGATTAGAGAAGGAGTTTACAAATATGTCATACATCTCTCACAGTTATTCTCCAATAAACCCACCTGTGGCTCAGATGTTACGTAAAATAAGCATTGGCAAGGACTCTCGCTGCACGCACAAAGCAGCCCCCTCAGCAGAACTTCCATTTCACTTTAAAATCTTGCACAAACAAAATAATAACGAAAAACTTCATCCCACAGGGGTCTTGTTTTGAAGTCAACCTCCTGACTACTTATTATGGAATGTACTTCTTTCACAGCCAAGCAGACCACAGACATTCAATGTGCCCACTCTTCTTACAGCTCCTATAATTTCTGCATACAACAGAAACCAGCACTACCAAACTCTTACATGTAACTCACGTTACAGTTATTGAACATTCGTGGCTGTTTGTAAAGTGCAAACAAAATATCTTTCAAGAAATTTGTCAAAGTTGGGCAAGAAATGGTTTGTCAAAAAGAACTGTCCACTTTGTCAGTGCTTCATTCCGGAATAATAAAGCAGCAAATAATTCTGGATCAGCCTCTAACACATCAAGAGGTCCTTCAAACTGGTCCTTCCAGGGCCGAGGTCCTCACACAGTTTTGGCACAGCTCAAATTAATTGATGGGTCTGTATCAGGAAAGGTGTGGTCCATCAGGTAGAACACATTCCTCTCTTTCTCAGTGCATCCTAAACACTGGCATGGATCTGGCCCTCCAGGCTTGGAGTTTGATGGTGTTTGCATAAACTCCGCCTCCCTGTATATATACTTAGCACTGATAGCACTGGACTGTTTATCCTGGAAGCCTGGCCTTGTTCACACCAAAAAAGTTTTCAATCCATTTTTGTGCTATTTCTCTGTGCGTGTGAATTTTCATCTAATAGATCATCTCTAGAGTTTAGTACAAACTTAATGCATCAGTATTTGGTATCTGGTCACACCACTTTGACACTTTCTATTGTTTATGTAAATGCTGTTTTGGCTACGAAAAGTGAACACAAAGTAACTTTCACTTACTAAGCCTGTGCAGGTCATATAACCAGGCTGAATTCATAGCCCTACTTAACTCTGCCAAGGTTACCTGTTTACAAATACACATGTGCTCATGTAAGGGCTGGTTCAGGTGGGCATTTGGACCAGCAGCCCGCAGCAGCCCATCTGAACCAGCCCTAAGTCTTATTATTATGTCATACTTAAAATGCTACTTTTGCACTATTTCACAATGCCAACTACAAGGTCATGTGATTTTTTTATTATTTACTGGCCCATTTTCCATGGATGGCTGAACTGTGGACTTATCGGGACACTCAGCTTCTCAGCTGCTGGCCACGAATGCCAAGAGTATCTTGTGCAGAACTCAAAGTAAGAACTGTAAAGCAAGAAACCCAGGGGCATATCTGGGCAATGTAGCGCCCGTGGCATCACTGAAACTATGCCCTCAACCCAACCCCACTAATACTTATAGGTAGCCAGATGTACCCCCCATTATTATGTATTTCATGTACCACTATAACACCAAAGAGGCACATTCACTACAGTAATGAGACAGCAATCATTGTGTCACCTGATTAGTAGTTGCAGATGTGGTGATTTTCCCAAGGCAGATACCTACTCTGGCCATATGGTCATTTTATTAGGAATAAGAGCTCTCAGACACATCTCATCACCTTCAACAGCAGTGTCTTCTGGAAGTATGTTGGAGCAGACTCAGATACTGATGCTCTCCCTGCTGTGCTTGGAATTAAACAGAAGATAATACACTTACCACTCACTCCTATGAAACAGCTAAGCCAGCTTTTAAGGCCTCCTGCTATAAGGAACAGCAGCCTTACAAGCGGCAGCCAGTGTGGTGTCATGAACTTAAAACCAGGCACAAGTCAGCTGTTCTTCATGATTCGGAGTCGGGTGTTAACCTTCTTTTACAAGCTCTGTTTCCTGAAAAAACGACCAATCTGGGCACCAAAACCCAGTGTGCCTGTGTCTTAATAGCAGATCTGCAGCTGTGCTCTCATTTACAAGTAGACTGAACATGCTCTCCTGCTGTGTACCAACACTTATTATTTATACTTCAGCAACCCAACAGTTGTATGAGACAGGAACTTTTCCACTCAACCTTGAAACCTGAAGCAGGACCGTCTCGTAGGGGACCAGAATTCCAATAAGTATCACTCCATAGGCAGGACTGAGTGAACTGCACAGTTTAAGTCATATCAAATGTTAGCCAACCAGCATGTAGTGTGGATTATTACAGAACAGCACTAGAAAGAGGAATTAGTTGAGAAGAGACCAAAAGCACAATAGTAGCAAACATAAAAACTCATAGCGTAGCTGAGACTCAGTACTTACATTAACTAATTGAAAAAAGGAATTATAATTGAAAACCAGGGAGAAAAAAAAGGCATTTTAGATTTAGACTACGCATGGGATAAAAGGTTAGAATAGCTTCTACAACTTTCTCTCCAGAAAGGAAGTGAGGAGAAAGACAGAGAAAAAGACAGAGATGCCAACAAAGAAAACTTAAGATCCCTGAATTTTTTGTCTGGAATGAACATCAATTGTTTTGGGCAATGAAAATCTAGTGTGTTTACATAGTCCTACAGTACATGCAATCTGTAAAGACAATGCAGCATTCATGGCACTGCTAATTGTTCTGTTCAGTAACATTAATTACACAAGTTTATATTAATAATAATTATGATAAGTATTTTGTTTGTGGGTAGTTGGCTCCAAACATGTTTATTAAAATAAAAAGTAGAGTACAAGGTAGCAGTGGCTGAATAATAGTGTACTGATTAAGCGCTCTGCTTCTGACACAGGTGACCTGGGCCAGCACCTATTTAGTAGAAAGACCTTGGGCAAGACTCCCTAAGACTGCTACTGCCTATAGAACACATCCTAGTGGCTGCAGCTCTGGTGCTTTGAGTCAGCCAGGAGTAAAGTGCTAAATAAATGTTATTTGTCCTTATCTTGTAAAGTGTTTTCAGTGCATGGGTTCTACATTAGAAACACACAAAAATGCTACTAATGTATTTTTTGGGGAGCTCTTGTTGATTTAACTTGTAACTCCTGTTAACAGAAAAGCATCTTGCATTAAAGTCTCTAAAGCTGGCCATACACTATTTGATTTTAATTGCTGTTCTGATTGATATTATGATTGATATTAGGATAGGATCAATACTATTTACAGCTGATGAAAGAACAACATTGCAGATCAGACTTTAGAGCAATTTTGGCTTTAAAATCGATTGTAATATCAATGATCAACCACAATCACTCAACAAACTACTGATATTTAAGGTCGATTTGACTTTTTTTTTAATTGGTGAAAAATATTGTACAGTGTGAGGCCAGCTTTACATGACAGAAGCCTGTTCAGTTAGCCAGCACCTATTCAGTAGGAGACCTTGGGCAAGACTCCCTTACATTGCAACTGCCTATAGAGTACACCCTAGTGGCTGCAGCTCTCTCTGGTGCTTTGAGTCCACCAGGAGAAAAGAGCAATATAAATGTTCTGTGTCTTGGTGACAGATTATGATGTCCTATTGTTTACTGGGATTGGACTTTACTACTTTTCATTGAATGAAAAAAGTTTTCTAGAGAAGAGAAAAAAAAATGTAATCGAACCAGCAGATGGAGCTTAAGAAAAAATATTAAATATTTATAATATTTAATGTTTTACTAATAGTAAAAATGTAATTAATTAGAAAACATTGAATTAAATAAAAGTATTATGTATGTCCCTTAGTACTCTGGATTTAAGTTTTAATAATACAAGGGCCCATATGCAATTAACCTTTACTCCTGTGTTTTCTCCTAGGTGAAAATTTCACACTTGTCAATAAAAGGTCTTTTAAACAACCAATGAGCAAAAAAAATTACTTAAAACATTTTTCATTGTACTTTTCACCTACTTTTGGTACTTTTTACATAGCAAAGTGCTGAAAAGTTTTTCTAAATTGAAGATAAAAAATAATCTCCTAGGAGAAAACTCAGGAGAAAAGGTGAATTGCTTATTGCCAAGGTGTTAAACATTACTGAAAATATGGTAAATACATTATGAAGTTCATGACCTTTATTCAATGGCAGGGATTAGATTGTGAGTCCTTCCGAGGTCCAGGGCTTGCCCGCACTTCCCTCTAGATGTCGCATGGTGGTTTGGGGGCCCCAGTGAGTGAGAGAGACCTGGGGCCCCTGGGCTGTCATGTGGACCAGTGTTTGTGATTTTAAATTTATTTTTTGCAGCTTCTAGGATGCGGTTGACAGGTGAGTGGTTAGGGAGGGGACCGTGTGGGAGATGTGCCTACACGGGGCGCCCCTGTAAACGACGCAATTCACGATTGCGTCCAACCGAAGCCTCCCACCTGAATGCTAATCTATGTAATTCCTGCTAGGTATGGTACGGCAGGCAAAGGGTGTATGACAGTGCACCTGATTGGCTGACTGGCGTCTGCTGGCCAGATAGAGGCAGGATATTGCTCTGACTGGAAGTTGGCAATTGTGTTTGTTGCGAGTCCTTCCGAGGGACAGGTAATTGACAAGGCTTTACTCTGTACAGCACTGTGTAAGATGCCAGTGCTATATACATATTATTTTATATATAAATAAAGATCACAACCTTCCAGCGCTGATCAGCCACTGGCAGGCTGATCGTTATGGCCCACTGTGCTTACAGACAGGAGCTTGTGCAAGCGCAAGTTCCCGTTTCATCTCACTCCTCGCGAGATGACGCCATATGGCATGATGGAGAAACAACAGAGGCCCTCTGCTGCCACCATCCTGTGTTAGGCAGTCGCAGAAAGGTTAAACAAAAGTTTATCTCCTAGGAGAAAACCTAGACGAAATTGGGTCCGATCCAATCCACTTTTTCTCCTAAGTTTTCTCACAGGACATCATTTTTCATCTTCTTCTGTCAAAAAAACCCTCAAAATTATTTAGAGTATTTTCTTTCTTGCTGGTAGCTTAAAAGGCATTTTATTAATAATATTAAAATATCACCTAGGAGAAAATATAGGAGAAAAGGTGAATTGGATTGGGCCCATTGTGAATTGAAGGCCCCTTAAGAAAAAGCAAAACAATAAGTATTAGCCTCTCTCAAACACATAAAAAATATATTGTCAGATGCGTTGACAGACAGCAGCCATTAATTAACCCAGCTAAAAGTGTCCACAGCCCACTGACAAATACCAAAACAATTACCTGCGGGATCTGTTACTGCTTGACTGGTGACGCCAGATGGTGGCTCTTGCAGCTGGTATGTGGCCGTCGTGGAAGGAATTGTGGGGCTTGTGTTGCTGCTCGTCATATAATGTGATGGATACGGTGAGCTGTTATAATACTGTGCATACTGGCTCTGGCCAAAGTTGGGATAAGACGGGTATTCCTAGAACACACACACAAGAGACAGCAACAAAAGCAGGTTTTGTTAAACATGTTGCTACTTCTAAGAGAACATTCCAAGATCTAACAGCAAGCACATGTTGACATAACTCCCCACATGGAATACATTGGCTGGCTTGTTGGTGCATATAAATAGATAACCGTGCTGGACTTCAAGTCTTAAATGTGCCACAAATGTATCTATTAAACATGAGCTGATTTGCAGATGCAATACAAATGTATGCGAAGATGCCAAACACATGGTACCTCTCCAATGGCTGATAGAAAACATTTACGGCAAGCACATCTGTCAGCGTTGGAATTAAGACCGGATTTATAACACACTGTGTAGAAACTCTCCAAGGTTGCAGGGACAACGTCACGACCCAAGAGTCATTAAGGTGAAAATCACAGAAAAAAACAAAAACCAACAAGACAGAGAAAAAGGCTTCTTGTGCAACAGTGAAAAAATCCCTCTTTCCCCCTCGAATTTACCTGCTGGGAGCTATTAAATCCAGTTGAATTTGTGAGGGAATTGCTTCCTGTATAGATTACCGATGCTGAGCTGAAACTGCTCCCTGAAATGAAAGGAGAAAATGCTTCAAATTACTGAAATGTGTGTACACATAGACCTCCCAGAATGAAACATCAATAGGCTCCATGTGTCTCCAACCCAGGGCCGGATTTGTACTTTTTACTGCCCAAGGCCCACTATCACTGGCCGCCCCATGACAACGGTAGGGTTAGAAAAGGGCTTTCAGACATGAAAAAATGGGGTGGTTAGTGATACTGATAGATCAGGATATCATTTACAAAAAAAAAAAAAAGCGGAGATTAAAAGCTAGGTATCAGTGACATGACTATGTACTTTGTAAAGTGCTGCAGAAGATGTCAGTGCTATATAAATACATAATAATTGTATGGTATGACATAAGACTATGACTATGGTAGGATTGGATTGTGAGCTCCTCTGAGGACAGTCAGTGACATGACTATGTACTCTGTAATGTGCTGCAGAAGACGTCAGTGCTATATAAATACATAATAATAATATGATAGGACATTAGACTATGACTATGGTAGGATTAGATTGTGAGCTCCTCTGAGGACAGTCAGTGACATGATTATGTACCGTACTCTGTAATGTGCTGCAGAAGATGTCAGTGCTATATAAATACATAATAATAATAATAATATGATAGGACATTAGACTATGACTATGGTAGGATTAGATTGTGAGCTCCTCTGAGGACAGTCAGTGACATGACTATGTACTCTGTAATGTGCTGCAGAAGATGTCAGTGCTATATAAATACATAATAATAATAATATGGTAGGACATTAGACAATGACTATGGCAGGATTAGAGTGTGAGCTCCTCTGAGGACAGTCAGTGACATGACTATGTACTCTGTAATGTGCTGCAGAAGATGTCAGTGCTACATAAATACATAATGATAATATGGTAGGACATTAGACTATGACTATGGTAGGGATTAGATTGTGAGCTCCTCTGAAGATAATCAGTGACGTCACATGACTACAGTATGCATTCTGTAACAACACTATATAAATACTTATACTTAGGACTAGTTCACACGGGTGACCTGCTGGTCGCTTAAAGGAAACTAGACCTGTGGATAAAAGCAGATTTGATACTTACCCGCGGCTTCCTCTAGCCCCATAAACACGTCTGTGTCCCTCGCCGTCCTTCCACGGTCTGCCGTTCAGCCGCTATCAGCCCCAGTAACTATCTCAGTCGCGTCAGTCTGGGTCTATTGTGCATGGGTGGGAGGTCTGCGCATTCGTAGAAGACACAGACTGGATCCGACTGACGCAATTACCAGGGCTGATCGTGGCTGAACGGCCGTCCGCAGGAGGAAGGCGTGGGACAGTAGACGTTTTTGTAGGGCTGGGAGAATGCGTGGGTATCAAATCTGCTTTTATCCACAGCTCTGGTACACTTTAAAAAGAATCTGAAGCGAGAATAAATCTCGCTGATTCTCTTATATATAGCAGGGGCATGTTTGCCCCTGCTAAAACGCCGCTGAACGGGGGTCCCTTACCCCCCAAATCCCCCCCTGCTGTCGTGGATTTTGCTGCTGCTGGAGGCAGAGCTAATGGCTGTAGCTCTGCCTCTCTTGGCGCGTTTATCAGGCGGCGGATCTCCGCATCTCCCCGTCCCTCTCAGTGAAGGCAGACTGAGAGGGGCGGGGAGACGCCTCTCCCCGTCCCTCTCAGTGAAGGCAGACTGAGAGGGGCGGGGAGAGGCGGCGATCAGCGCTGACAGATGCACTGAGAGGCAGGGCTATAGCCGTTAGCCCTGCCTCACCAGGAAGTGATCCCCACGCTGCACGGAGGGGATTTGGGGGGTAAGGGACCCCCGTTCAGCAGCGGTATAACAGCGTTTTAGCAGGGGCACACATGCCCCTGCTATATATAAGAGAATCAGCGAGATTTATTCTTGCTTCAGATTCTCTTTAAGTACTGTCTATTAAAATGAATGGACAGCGGTGATACAAGTGGTACCGTTGTTGTCATCTGCCTGGCACTTAGGCGATCCTGCAAGGTACGAGGTGTTAAAATCATTGCATGCTGGGAAACGCAGTCGAAAGCCGCCAATTGCTTTTCTGCTCGCTAGGAGAAAAGCATTTGAGCGAAACGCTGCAGGACACCCCTCTGAACCGGGCCCTAGGGTGACACATTGGTGGAATGTGTTTGGAGAGGGACATACAGTATAATATACAGGAAGGAAAGACAGGGTGAGAGGTGTATAAAGTTTAGAGACTGGAAGGGGGAGGGGAGGAGGAGGTAAGGGGAAACACAGCCAGAGAAAGATGGAATGGAGAGATGGGAGAGAAAAGGAAAGGTACAGTTTTGTGGTGATACAGAAGGCATCATTCTTGGAGGACAGCTAGAGAGAACTGCAGAGAATTATCAAGCTAGCATGAGAAAGATGTGAGGACATTTCTGCTGAGAGCATCTCTCACGGGCTTCCATCATTGCAGGGATCTGTGTCTGCTCTCTTCCTCACCCAGAAAGCAAGGCAGCTCTAGCCTGTAATCTAATGACAGATAAGGCTGCAGTGATTGCTGGTCTCTTCCAGACCAGACACAAGCACGGAGCAGCTTCAACGAAGTTCCAGGCTTGAAGGAAGGGTGAGAGAGAGAGCTCACCGAGGAATGAGTCACTGTAGTACTGGCAGCAGTAGGGAGACACACTCGCCGACATTAGTTACCCTTCTCTTCTTCCTCCTCGTTTGGTTTGGGATGAAACTCCCTCCCTCTCCTCAGCCCTCCCCCTCAGTGTCAGAGTGGAGAGGGGAGGGGCGCCCTTTCTGTTCCATGTACGCTGGCACAGGAGATACTGGGGCAGGGGCACAGCGTGGCTGCAGACAGCAGATTGCCGAAAAACAGCTGATCTCTGCTGCCAGTGTGTGACACCCGCCCCAGCTCTCCTATCGGTAGATTTCCGCCCTAGGCATAGAACTAGGTGGCCTGTGCGGAAATCCGGCCATGCTCCAACCACGGCATGGCTTCTGACATGTATGAATCTAGGACAAACCTCTAGGACTGAATTCATGTGGAAAGAGCATTGGCTTACACTGACGCCTCCTGACACAGGTGGACCCTGTTATCTCCACTCAGCACTTTCAGTTTAAAGCCTAAATAAAAGCTAAACTTAAAGACTGACAGCAGGGCTACAATGAGGAGATCAGGTCTTCTCTGAATCTTTTACCTGGTACACCTGCCATTTTCTCTATTGTAGTAGGTGTACCTCTTTACCTCAACACGACCAATCAGTTTGGAGCTCTGACTGCAGCTCCTATCACACATCTAGCCAGTCAGAGGGGGCTGTTGGTTCCCTACCCAACAGAAAATTACACCTCTGATAGATAAGATATGCAGGGCAGTGTTAAAACTGTCAGCACTAGCCGTGATGTCTGTCTTTGGCGTGTTGGTGTACTTATACTTAAATTTGTGCACAATATGTTAACTTGAGGTCTGATCAATAATGCAGTGTACCTGCATTATTTATTTTACACTATTTTATAAAACTGTTGTGTTAACCTCGGCATGTGCAGTACCTGGGGACCAGGATAATCACACAGTGCCTTGAAGCTATCCAAACTGCAGTGCTTTTAAGGGGAACCAAAAGTCAGAGGTCAGAGAAGTCAGAGGGATATGGATGCTGCCATATTCATTTCCTTTTAAACAATACCAGTTGCCTGACAGTTCTGGTGATATTGTTGGCTGCAGTAGTGACTGTCACACACACACCTAAAACAAGCATGCAGCTAATCAGTCAAACCTTAGTTAGAAACACCTGATCTGCTGCATGCTTGTTCAGGGTCTATGGCTAAAAGTATTAGAGGCAGAGAATCTGCAGGACATCCAGGCAATGTGCAAGGAAATAAAAATGGCAGCCTTTATAGCCCTCTCACTTTAGTTTCCCTTTAAGCTTCCCCAACTGTTACTATAGGGTTACATTGACTCTCCCAGCTCAATACATCTCTGTAGACATGCTGATAGCATCTGTAAACACAGTACAGGTGCTCCTCTTGGGTTTTAAATGTTACCATTGGCAGAGGTAAAGGCCCATACACATGTCTGACTTAAT
Organism: Hyperolius riggenbachi; assembly: GCF_040937935.1. Taxonomy (NCBI): domain Eukaryota; kingdom Metazoa; phylum Chordata; class Amphibia; order Anura; family Hyperoliidae; genus Hyperolius; species Hyperolius riggenbachi. The sequence goes on from NC_090650.1 coordinate 360,249,622, forward strand.
GTCGTTTACGACCTCCTCAGACGATAATCACTGTGTTCGACAGCCGACGACTCACCCCCACCGATGCCGATCCCCTGCCAAACCCATTGGTCGTGCAGCTCCCCCGTCTGCTGTGTAATGTCATGCACAAGCTACTCGTCACCCCATTGTCTTAGGATTTTCACGTGCAGGAATAGACTGTTGTTAGTACAGCCAGTTTTGGTTTTGTAAATCTGCAACTGGAAATTTTCCTGCCTGAGATCTCCACCTCTTTAAGAAATCAGTCCCTGTGTGTTAGGCTGCATTAATGATGCAACTTAAAAGTGACGGACATCATGTGAAATGCTGAAATGCAATATCAAGAGCCAACAGCTAAAAGGATGTGATTTTCCCAAGGGCTGAGTTTGGGAAGGTTAAGGAGACCAGACCATTCATAGGTCAACTTTAAAATGATTGTTTAAATAATCAGTTAGAAAGCTGTTTAAATGATTTGAAGTTGAATCCCACCACAATGCAATTTTAATATGCTAATCTGTTAGTAATCAATTTACTAGGTAGGCCCTACCTAATACAGCACAAAATGCCTGATTTGGAGCAAATTCCATCAAAATGTTCAAACCTGTGTGACCACATCTTCAGTCAGTACCCGAGGCGACATGTGACATGGTGAAATAAATGTGTATGTACAGTACAAAACATTGATAACCAGGCTGTTTTACTTGTTTTATTTTGCTGCCTGAAACAGTTAATTTCTAGGCATGGAAGTGACAGCTTCTGTCTTGTCGGTAGCTTGTCGGGAATATAGTATATATCACTGATAAGCTCATTACTGCCATAAGTCTGGCAAAATACAACTTCTCAGGGCAGGGAGAGATAAAATACAGGAACTATTGACCTTTTTCTAACTCTGGGACACTTAATAGGTTGCCACTGATCAGAGACCGTAAAACATTTTACTTACTTTGTGAATATTTAAATATAAAATAAAACCCTGGGATACTTAAAAAAGTCATTTTTAGGAGTGTGAGGATAAATATAATGGTTTATCTCATAAGTTTATTTTCACCTCAGATAGCTTATGTCGATGGTTCCTGTGATTGTAACAACCCCAGGCTCATCTAAAAGACAAAAGGAGACCAGGAGCCCAATGATGCAGAATCGTGTAAGATTTCAGAAAAGCAAATTGCTAAGGATGTATATACTCACAAAGGTGAGTTGCAAAGCCTTGCAACCACTGTCAAAGAAGCCGGGAAATGAACCGCCCCCGCTGGGTTTTCCAGGTTTGTAACAGGAACTGGGTGGTCACACTCTGGAAGTTCTTTAGGACAACTAACAAACCATCACCTCTAAAAGAGGTATAACAAGACACTTAAAACAGTGGTGGAGGTGCCCAATGCATAAAAAGTAGGCTAATAAGATGTTAATCTTATAAACAGAGAGGCAATCTTACCTCTCTTGAAGAATTTGGACCAGTTTATTGAAAAAAGATCTTTTATCAGAATCATTAATTTTGCCAAGTACAAACAGAGGCTCATACAGATTCTGGAAGGATGGGGGGGGGGGGGGGGGGTAATGTCCAAAAGGCAAGAGCTGAGGCTGCCATGCTACAGTGCCACCCATCACACTTGGCAATCATCCCTAAGGAGACACTGGGGAAGGGACAGAGGGAGGCAAAGTTTCAGAAGTGATGACCCAGTTCTTCAAGAAATAAACGTGTGACGCTGCTGAGGATCCCGATTAATGCTGACATATGTTAGTGCTAAGGTGTCCAAGCCCAAAAGGTGCACTTATGTTAATTTCTGGGCCCCAGCTCCTGGGCAGCACTCAACAGGGCTGGTCAAGATAGTCTGGCTGTAACAGAAGCATCCGGCTGCTGTGGCCCTTACTTCCGATTTTATTGCTGGCATCGTGGAGGGGCTGAACCAGAGGTGTCCCTACTGCGGTGGAGCAGCAGCAGCCGAGCCAATTGATGGATGGATGAAGCTGGCATCCAGCAAGGCCGAATGTTTCCCGATCAGCGTGGTGTCCTACCTCAGTGGACCCCACATCCAGGGTATACTGCACACCTTCAGAGGGGAAGACAATGTGAATTGATAGGGAAACGGGAAAAAAAACAAGAAAAAGCCAAAATCCTGTGGCCATGGCGGCCAATTAAGGAGCCATCTTCCTGAACGGCAGTTTAACTTTATTTATTATAAAAAAAAACAGGTGCCTTAACTGCTATGGCTCTCATGAGATCCGTTCATGCTTGCTACACAGCCATAGCAGTTAAGGCACCTGTTTTTTCACTGACCTGATGAAGCGGGCAAGCACCAGTGAAACACGTTGTCAATTTTATGTGCACGAATAAAAGACCTTTTTTCAATAAACTGGTCCAAATTCTTCAAGAGAGGTAATATTACCTCTCTGTTTATAAGATTAACAGCTTATTAGCCTATCTTTTATGCACTGGGTACACTTTTAAAAAAATCAATTAAAAGTTATGGATGGATTTTTAAACCAAATGTGGCAGATTTCAGACAGATTCTGAAAATATAAAATTATTTCCATTGAGGTGACCACCAGATGCAATGAGTTGTACCCAGGATGGAGAGTTTGGGTCCCGTAAAGTGGATGTGACTGTCATCTGTCCCATTTCTAGGTGCCTGAGACAAATCTCTCAGCTCTCCTCAGGAAAGCCTGGCCCAGTTATACAGAGTAACACTAGTGTGTTTATTTTTCTCAGTGTATTGACTTAGACTAAGTACAGGATTTCAAGGGATACATTCGGTCTCTGGAAGGATTTGTTCCCATGGTACCTTGTGAAATGTGACCTTGGTTTTCTTGTGCGTTTTACTAAACCACTGTAGTGGATATGCGAAAGGAAGAGCTTAGGGGACGTTTCTAGTATAAAACAATTAAGCTACACATTTATGACAATTTAAAAGTACTTACTATGAAATCATTTATACCATACTGATTATACAGCTTCCATCCACAGAGCCTGTTTCCTAGCATGAGACCAACACTATATGAATTCAGTGCCAAGAAATTAAACAGACAGTTCTTTACAGTAACTTACAATAAGCGGCAAAGCTAATGATCTATAGGCCCCAGAACGAGATTTAAATTGGGCTCTTTACATTACAATTGATATGCAGCACCAAAGCCTGCCAAGGACATCCGCAGTGTCAGAGAGGTTTAAACAGGGAAACAGTTTGTTAATCATTATCACTATTCAAAGCACATATGCAGTAGAGGAGTTCATTACCAACACAGCACTAACAAAGAGCTAATTACATAAGGGAATAAGTGTCTCTAGTGGGTGTAGGTATTAGTACACCGCCTGGTCAGTTGGGCACAGGGAGAGCTGAGTAACGGCTCACCCTGCTGCGGCACAATCACCGGGCAGTGTTAAGTACTATTCCCCCTCCGAGTCATAGCAACTCGGAGGGAGAAGAAATTCAGGGTCCAGGGATCACCGGAACCCCAAATTACTCTTATGCAGGGCATAGACTATAGCATTGCGTGCACCAAGATGATCTGTTTAGCTCTAATGGGCCACTCTAGACCATGGGCCCTGGTGTGCTTGGGGCCTATGCATTCCCCATTGCTACACTAGTGGTTACAATATTTGCTTGTCAATGATAGTACTAATATTCATAGGGTGTATTGACAGGGCTGAATTGTACTTGCCACCAGAACAGGAGTTTAGGATAATTATTTCCAATTGGGATATGTTTTAGTGACGACTGTCAAAAACTGGCCAACCTTTCTCTGTTCTCGCATCCATGGACTACATCTCCCGGCATGCATTGCAGCAGGTGGACATGCACAAATTATTCAGGAAGTTCTCAATGTGGTACAGCTGGGGTCACTCCATAAGAAGATGGTGGCTCAGCTGGCTAGAGGAGCAGCACCCCTTACTCCAAACACACACACAAACACCATGTAGAAGCAGTGTGGATAGAACAGTCTATAGTGTACATTCTAGAGGTGGCAAAATGGTGTAAAAAAATAATAAAAACACATTGCATTATCTAGACCATTTTACATTATTAAAAAAACAAACAAAAGACTTCACCAGAAGTCCACCAAGTTAGCAGCAGATAACTGCATTGCTCATTTTGGCATAGCCCTTAAGTGTCAAGTGTAAGATTATATAATTACTCCCTAATTACAGAGAGAAGTTATAAACTGAGGTCCACTCCTGATTAGCCAAAGCTACTGCCTCAGCCTGCGTACCGATATCCCTGGTGATTGTTGACAATGGTCAGTGGTACTTTTGTTACGAACATGGGAAGGAGAATCCTTTTAATGGCATCTTCTGTGTGGATTTCTAACTTTTAGCTACAGGGCAGACATTTTTGTTTGAAGCTGACAGACCCCTTTGGGAGGTCTTGGTTCACAGATAATGAGGGCGGTTTTCCGTGGTTGATTATTGTTTTTTATGTGCGTTTTCCACATGGTGGTAATCACACATGATGTGTGAAAAAGTAGTGCAGGCAGAGGCAGTACATCCCTCACTCCCTGCAAGGGAGAAAAAATTTTAAATGGTACCCAGACCACATGGCCTGTCCTGTCACATCTGGTGTGACTCTGTATGCGGGAAACTTGGGTGTTATTCCCCCAAATGGGACCCCTGCCTATACCATATTGTATAGTACTTTGCAAAATGGCAGTGCATTTTGATGAGCTGAGAAGAAGCCTTTACCAGTTCACTAACTGGATCGCCTACTTATAAGGTCAACAGACTGATTGCTAAGATGCAAATCCTCTGAATGTCACAATCTGCTTAACAACATTTAATAGAGTTTTTATTACAGGTATGACATGATTTGAATCTTACTTTGAATGTCACAGACTGTTTAACACAGTTTCATGTAGCTTATACTACAGGGGAAACATAGTAAGTTTAAATAAACCTTCAGTGCCCTGACAAAATGTATGTCAAGGATTCAATAATCTATTAAGCTTTCTGCTGTAGTGCTGGATAGTTTTACAGAGGTATCGGTTCTGCTGATTATTCAGTGCTGGTTACCCAGCAACAGCAGCATGAACTGCAATAAGGAAAACAATTTCCACCTTGTTTCAAATGGTCCGATTTACTGGTCTCAAGTCATTGGAGAATATTAGTGACTCTGTAAAATCAGTCTGCTTTAATTAAATTTGTTCATCAAGGAAACAAAAATGGGAAAGAAAGCCCACAATAGTGTAGTATGTTAGGATTCAGAAAAAGGATGCATAAAGTGAATCATTTATACTAACAAACATAGGTTACCAATCAGGCAACCAGTACACAGGCAGATGGGTAGGTTTGCCCTGTTCCCACTTAGGTTAAGAAGTTGCTCTCTGTAGACAGGAAGAAAGGCGGGTAGCACCCATCCACCAAGGGTAGGAAGAAAGGGGGGTAGCACCCATCCACCAAGGGTAGGAAGAAAGGCGGGTAGCACCCATCCACCAAGGGTAGGAAGAAAGGGGGGTAGCACCCATCCATCAAGAGTGGACTAGATTATAGACTGTAAGAGCTGGTTCACACTGGGCACTTTATTCAGCTCTTTGCTGATCGGCGGCGATGCTACTAATGTATCCCTATGGATACATTCACACTGCGGCGTTTGCGATTTTTATCAGCATCTTTGGGGCGATTGCGCTGTGGTTCTCGTTCTATTGATGGGGATAACAAGTGCAAATCACGAGATTTTGCCGCCAAATCGCGATCGCAGACCCGGGAAGTGGCGGGCTCAATGTGAACTGGCCCTAAGATGGAACAGAGGTGCCAATACAAGTATAAAATATGTAAAAACAATTTAAATATGGAGATAGTGGTGGACTTACCTCCTCAATCAATAGACACAATCTTGTTGATTTTTGTCAACAGTTAGCTTTATTTGCGTACTCCACAGTGCTTTTTAAGGTCCGTACACACGCCGGACTGCAGGCAACGACGGGTCCGTCGTCATCTCCCGCCGGGCGGATCGCTCAGAAACAGCCGTATCAGTCTGCAGACAGACTGTACACACACCGGACTATCGCTGGAACGCCCACCCAGTGGGAGGTGACGACGGACCCGTCGTTGCCTGCAGTCCGGCGTGTGTACGGACCTTTAGTCAGAGGCACTTGGCTTACATCCAAACCTTTTGTAGTTATGCCAATAATTGCCTTATAAAGCGGGATTGAACCTACAAAACAAGTAAAAAAGCACCGAGGAGTACTCAAATAAAGCTAATTGTTGACAAAAATCAACAAGTTTGTGTCTACCGATTCGGGAGGTAAATCCACCACTACCACCCTTTTTAATATGTTTCTAACATATTTTTATTTGTATTGGTGCATGTTCCAACTTACAGTCTACATTTCTTCATGGGATACATAAGATTTGCAACCTTTGTTTGTGTTATATCGGATGAGGATTGGAGAAATCTTTGATCACAAAACTGCTATTGGACAACTGTAATTCACACACCGGCATCTAGAACTGTTTAGGATCTTATTGTGATCCTAAAATAAGAGAATCTCTTTAATAGTAATTCTTTCTATACAGACAAAAGTGAATGCAGCTTCTTCATTCTACATGGTGCTGTGTGGTTATGAGGTTGCAGCTATCACTGGACCTGCATTAGAATACTTGGAATGCCACATGGTCATAAATAGCCTGGGGCTGTTTGAATAGTAAAATACAGTGGGGTCTCCTCTGTCACACTCTGAGCAATGTGGTGCAGCTGCACATTGCAGCCAGTTGGAACCTACCTAAATGTATTTCTAGTGAAAACTACAAAAACTTGTATTAATTAAGAGTAATTGCTAATGGCCAAATCTGTTTAATTTAATGTATTTTTCATTGAAGTTGCTAATTTACAATGATTTATTCAATATGTACAGCAATAAAAAGCAAACCTAATAGTGGTGGGTCGCTGCAATAGTTAGATTTATTTTTTACTTTTTCAGTCATACTTGCTATTACCAAGAGCTAATTTCTCATTGGCTGTTCAGCTTTGTGTACATTTGAATATAGGAAACTGCAAATGCTAACAAAAGATTAATGAACACTGAAAAACTTTTGAGCAAATACTGTATAGCGAGTGGTAAGCAGAATGAAAAATCCATTTCAAGTACAGCATACATGTCAAAATCTACAAGTATGTTTAATCATGCAATACAGGAATAAGAATAGGCCCAACCCAATTCACTTTTTCTCCAATCCAAGGTTTTCTAGTAATATAAACCACTTTTTTTAGAAGATTGCAATGAGTTGAACAACACAAATTATTCTTATTCTTTGCTATGAATTGCAGGTTGGGGCTAGTGGAAAATCTGGATTTATGAACGTCATGCTTCTAAGTGAATGGAATGTAACTGTACCTATTTATATAATCAAATTTGTTTAGTTCAGTTAGGTTAATTTGCTCAGTTTTAGCCAAGGTATGCCTTCACTAGTAGTATTACATTATTATGTACCGGTAAGTCTTTTAGATAACTTTCAGCAAGCGCATGTCATACTTGCTGCACTTACACTTGATTTATTTATTTATATAGTATATTAATAATATTAATTATTTATATTGAGCCGACATCATCCGCAGCAATGTACAGAGTATGCTGTATTATTACTAACAGTCTCTCAGAAGGGCTCCCTACCATAGTCATATATCTATGTATGTATTGTGTAGTGTATGTATTGTAGTCTAGGGCTAATTTAGGGGGAAGCCTATAAACTTACCTCTAATTTTTTTGGGATGAGTGAGGAAATTAAAGTGCGTAGAGGAAACCCATACAGACATGGGGTGAACATACAAACTCCATACAGCTTGAAATGGGGACCCACTGCTGCAAAGCCAGAGTGCTAACCACTACGCCACCGTGCTGCCTATAGATAGCTATTCTATATATTAAAGGATATATCATGGGTGCCTTTAGAAATAAAGAATGGGGTGGGTGGAGCACATATAAAGGAATCAATAGTAGTACTGGTTTTTAAAAAATAACTCTAAATGCCTCTAAGTTCTGTCCACCTGATAGTAGTCATTATAATAAATAATTGTGTGAAAACCAGGGAGCTGGCGGAAGCTCTCCCTATAGTAACTACTGGCTTTTTTGTTGTCTACAGTCAATTTTTATATATTTCCACAATGCTGATACACTCCCTCTTGTTCTGCAGCATACATTATCTTATACTATAAGTGTACTGAAAAAATTACCATTCTTGCTATCAGAGCCACAGAGATTAATGAAACTGGGAAATCTGGGAGATTGGAAGTATAACTTTTGAATGGGTTAACTCTTAAATTTTAAAATCAATATTCTTACATGTGAACTCCCAGGAGTATGTACGGGGCTAAAAAAAAGACCAAAAAGCCCTCTTACTAAAGTGTTATGCAAAACAGAAGGTATTTGTGATATTTTTAGATTGGAGTGAGCATATTATGTCTCCCACAATGCACGACTGGGGATTATGCAATTCATCCCTTTGTTGTCCCCGAAAGCCAAACACACCCCCAGAACTGCTGGAATGCAACTATCTGTCAATTTGTTGATTTTACAGAGCATGGATAAGGCCCGGTTCACATTAGCGGTGGCCGTCCGGAATCGCCGTGCCGGAGCCGCACCGCTTGCAGAACGGACGGAACGGACGCACGGCATAGCAATGAAAGCCTATGCGTCCGTTCACATGCGTCCGTTCTGCCGGACCGGAGCCGCACCGGATCCGGGCTGGATCCGGACTCCGGCCTCCGTTCCAACATGCGCTATTTTTTGATCCGGCTCCTCCGGCAGCCGTATCCGGGGCGGAGCCGGACTGCACCATCCGGCCAATACAAACCAATGGGAACCGGAGAGCGCACAACACACTGGCTGAGAAATCCGGATGTTCTACCCCACTTCCTATGCGGATTGTTGCGGCGATATTGGATGGGGACACATGGGCAAGCATTTTGGAGTGGAGCAGCACAGCTGGATCCGGATCCGGAGATGTTGGCAGCATGTCGCAGGTGGAGGTGAGTGCTAAACAGCAGAGGGCCTGATTCCACAGGTCCCCCTTCTGCTGACCTCCCAGACCCCAACATTTTTTTTGTTTTTTACGTTACTTTTGCCAAACGGATCCGGATCGCATCCTGATGAACACCTGATGCAACCTGACCGGATCCGGATCGGATCCGGATCAGAACCGTACGGTTCCGATCCGGATCCGGTCCGGATCCGGTCAGGTCATCCGGTCCGTTTGGCAAACAACCGCAAGTGTGAACCGGGCCTTTCATGACTTCTTTTAGCCCTGCATATTTATTAACCACTTGAAGACCGCAGTGTTAAACCCCCCATTTTTTACTTAATAACAAACACAGAACATTTAAATTGCACTTTTCTCCTGGTGGACTCAAAGCACCAGAGCTGCAGCCACTGGGACGCGCTTTATAGGCAGTAGTAGTGTAAGGGAGACTTGACCAAGGTCTCTTACTGAAAAGGTGCTTGCTTACTGAACAGGCAGGTCTACTGTGTCAGAGGCAGAGCCCTTAACCATTACACTATGCAGCCACTACTTATTAGGCCACTGCAGCTTTAAGGCCTCACTGCAGGGCTGCACAAATCAGCACACAAGTGATTCCCCTCCTCCCTTTTCTGCCCACCAACAGAGCTCTCTGTTGGTGGGATCTGATCGCTCCCCAGATTTTTTTTTTTTAATAAATATTTATTTCACTATTTTTTAAATACATTTGTGTATTTTTTTATTTATTTTACCTTCCTCCCTCCCCCGGCCAGCCAACCAGCATGATTAGGCTTCAACCTATGACAGCAGATCACTTTTGTGAGTGCCAGGGCTGTCCCCAGTACATCGCTGCTGTAGATCACAGCGCTGTGCAATGTTAATAGACGGCAGTTTCGTCATCTAACAGTCTCTGAGCGGCAATCACCACTAGCAGACTGAAGGCGGAGCGGAGCTCCATCATTCATGCAGAGATGCGCACACTGATGCACGCAATCTCCTGCAATTCCTGCCCACAGCCATTCACGTCAATCGGCGTGGAATGGTCTTGGGGCTGCCGCCGTGTTCACGCCAATTGGCGTGGAGCGGTCGGCTAGGGGTTAATCCTTTTTTGCACTTCAAGAGGAACCATGATGAAACATAGTAAAAAAAAAAAATAACAATCAGGATATTTACTTTTTACTTAAGCGATCCTGTTTTTAGCATCATAAATACTTCCTATATCTATATATTGCTGTGTATTGGAGATGCTGGGGTAGGCTTTACACTTTGACCATAAGAAATGTATAGCCATTCCTCACATCGCAGATTTGCACCATCTAGTGAAAAGAGGGAGTCCACTAGGAATCTGAAGACAGGGAATATTCATCTTAAAGTGAACCTCCAGACTAAAAATCGATTCTGCAGCACTGAAAAGGCTTGGTGTTTCTTTAAGTTTCACAGCATCAGAACTTTGTTTCTCTTATACAAGCCTCATTTTTAGCTGCACAGAAGAAAACTGCCCGGGCATTTTTCCCCTAATGCTGTGCAAAGCATGATGGGATTTCTAATGTTGTTGTTCTCGTTTTGCTGTTTTGGTGCATTTTTTTTTCTACATTTTGAATTTGACATTTGAAGCCTAGGGCGTGCATCTGGGAGGGGTGATCAGGACACAGGACAGTTGGAACTGTGTCTCCTGCTCCCTGTCACCTCCTTTCAACCAAAAAGATGGCTGCCCCCATGACAAAGATGGCAGCCCCCATGAATCACAAACATTTACCTGTTCTTTTAAAACAGGGTGGGTAAGAGATTATATTACCTATCTATTGTAATTAACATAACTAATGTAACTTAATGACAGTATGTTTGTTTAGGCTGAATTTCCCCTTTAAAGTAAGGTGACCAACATATCTGGTTATTAAACTGGCTGAATGTAAATTTACACTTCAAGGTTTCCTAATATATCAGATAAAGTCTATAAAATCCAGTTCTACCAAAACAGAGTAACAGTCAGAAATCTATAAGCACATTGCAGTCTGTTCAGACTGACACAAAAAATAAGTACATTTTTTTTATTAAACCAATCTTCCTAGCCCAATAAACTGTGGAATATTCACTGTGTTGTAGTATACACTGTAAAGGTGGCCACACACGATACAAAAAAAATCAATAAAAATGATCTGATTTCCCAAAAAATCCAAAGCTTTTTTTATTCAAGCAAGAACTCCGATCGGTTTTCCCGTTTTTATTCGATAAAATCAATTGGGAATGGTGGATTTTTCGGATTTATCTTTATGAAAATTGAATGCTATGTGGTAGATTATCAACGTATTGATATATACTGTATATAACCAAGCTATTTTCTCAGAGTTTTCAATAATTTTTTTTCATAATTGTGGAAAAATTGAACACGTGTGTGTGTGGCACATTGGTCAGATTTTTGAAATGTTACAATCAGTAAGAAAAATTGATTGCATTTCTTGAATTGGAAAGATATTTTAAAAAATTGTATGGTGTGTGGCGTATGGTGTGTGGCCACCTTATAACAAAGTACAAGATATTTTAAACTAAACTTGAAATCTAGTATCCTCTTTGAGGAGGCATTTGAAGCTAAGCAAAATATATATGGAATAATACTAAATATAAGGACATTTTATCATAAGAGCACTTTAGATACCTCAGCACAGCATTAATCAAACACACACAAAAATAGAATAACAAAACTTGCATCAATCACATCATCAATCATATGTGTGCCATACAGAGAAACCATGCCTACGTTTCTAACAACAATTTCAGTATGCAGTATGCAGTTTCTAATCCAGAAAAACAAGCCACACTACAATACAATTTGGATTTTGGGAAAGCCTGCTTCTTTTTTTAAGACATCTAATTGGATGGCTACATTAAGAGTCTCACTCTGAGATTTCGACCAGAAGTTCATTTGCTTCCTATAATCAGCGCCCTTGCCATGGGCTATGTCTATCATCAATGTACAATATACGAGGCAGAAGTTAGTGCCGTCCTCTGGGGAAAGCTCTATGAAGGCCAGATGGGCTCTTTAATCCCAGATCTTTTCCCCCTTTACATTTGCTGCTGTTCAGACATCATTTGCACTGTTTTTAAAATGTCTCTTTCGGTTCCTGGCCATTAGACACAAACATAAAGTACTTTCCCGAAAATCTGTTTTCATTGTAGACTTTGCAGGGGAACAGTTGGCCTTTTTGAATGACAGTCTACAGACTTTTATGGGAAAGAAAGTGACTCTTGAATACAAGCTAGTTTGATGAAAATGCTTTTAGGCATATTGTGCATTTATAAAGCAGGGCAAAACGAAATCATACATATTGAAACAGCTGTATAAAGCCAAAACATTAAACAAAAAGAAAAATACTTTGTTTTATTTCATGTTGGTAAAACAACACTATTTTTTCTATCACCATCATATCACATCTTGTCTATAATGTAAGCCATATATCCTTATAAGTGGCTATAGGAATCCTTGAAATTATACATGGATTTAAAAACCAAACAAGGATTTAAAAGAAATAAAAAATAATCAAAGCAAAGGATTTCTTTGAGGAAACTAGGAAAATATTATACGGTAATTTTCAGGATAAATGTATAAATAATTTAATATATGCTCATTTATAAACTGACAAATTAGAGGTTTTTTTTTTCTTTAAATATTGGTTGTAACTGTATTTATTGTGCTTATTACTAAAAGATTTAAAATAAAATTATGAAGATATGAAATACTACAAATTAATGTTTTCTGGAACTTCCTTGCTGGTTTAACTGACGATGTTTGCTGTACAGGTGTAGATACTGTAGATACCAAGGGTAGATACCAAAACTGCCAATGAGCTAATAGAGCAGCACTTCTTTCTTGGTAACTTTTACAATTCAGTTTAGTTGCTGACCATAATAACTCCAAAGTTCCAATCAAACTCCCCTCACGTGAATGGAATAAATGATCAACAGCCATGTTTGTTACTTTGCGGCCAAAGACACAGCAATATGCAGTCAATTGACTTGAACTGCAACCACAGACCACTACTTCTTACAGTTCCGAAGAAGACAAAAGTTGCATAACCATGATTGACTCAAAAACTGCAATAATCAAATGTGGCCAATAGCTTTGTCAACTTTTAACGCAACGAACCCTATCTGGCAATTATAAAGAGGAGATTACAATGCTTAACTCTATATGAATATTCTAAACAGCACAAAGTTACATAGTTATTTGGGTCGAAAAAAGACAAACGTCCAACCAGAAAATAAAGTACAACAACAGCCTGCACCCTCACATATCCCTGTTGATCCAGAGGAAGGTGAAAAACCCTTACAAGGCATGGTCCAATTAGCCCCAAAAGGGAAAAAATTCCTTCCCACGCCAGATAGCAATCAGATAAAATCCCTGGATCAACACCAGGTACCAGTAATTGAGACAAATTTGTGTTTTATCGCTACTGAAGCAACAGCATTTTAATTTTGGCCAGCTCTGTCAGTTCAATGAATAGGCCCATTAGACTTTTAGTTGCCTGCCACCAAAGAAGGAAATGTGATATTTCTAATGTCATTCCCCCTATTCACAATGGACTTATCTATATGCCACAGCAGTAAATCAAGAATGGTGCAAAACCTGCAAGCGAAGCCATAGAGAAAATGAAGTTTATTTTTTAAAAATTAAATGTATGTTTAGATAAGTCTACTTGAAGTACCAGACCAAGTAATAAAAATTTGAAAAAAAAACGCCCTACTTTACATTCAAGAGGTACTAAAAGCATTATTTGGGGGTAAAAAAAAATGCCATATATTTATGAAATGTACAATAAATTGCATAAAATAATAATAACAACAACAAGTAAAAGTATGATGTGCATAAAGTTCAGTGGCATTACATCAATAGTCCCCAAGTATTGTAAATGATGTATGCTTTATAACCTTTAACCTGCCTAGTGGTATTGACGGATACACACGTCAATACTCTCCTGCACTGTATACTAGACCCTTGCTTAACACATTTTGGCAAGTTACAGAAAAAAAAAGGTTACGAAAATTAATTGGATCACTTTTTGCACAGAAATCCTAAAGAAAATGAAAGCCAGGGAGGTTAAAGTAATTGTATTATATTACTTTTATACGAAGTCTGTTAGGTTTGTGGAGATTTTTTTTTATCCTCGCGATTAGAGAAGTCTATATATATAATGGGCAAATGTTGAATCAATTTTTGTTATAGTTACCTTTCAAACATAACCCTTGTTTCTGAAATGACGCTCTATACCACTTTTATTTTTAGGAGAATAGTTTGTAAATCTTTCCACCAGATTTAACAGTATAAATATTTACTATATTTAGCAAATATCAATCAAAAATAATAATTCTCCTTTATTCATATTCGACTTAAAAGATGTAATTTATCAATCCAGCAACTGCATACAAACTGTGTTGATTAGTCAATCTTCTTCCACAATCACTGAAATTTATAGAGCCACCTGGTTAATGTAGCACAGCACAAATGCTAGCAGGTGCAAATGAATGTGAGTGGATTGATTAGTAGTGAATCTGTAGCACATCTGTAGTGAATTAGAACTTTTTTTTTCCTGAAAGGTCTCCATAGGGAATCATTGGCAAAATAGTATGAGACGGGTCAGAGTGGCAGAGATTTTCCTGTCAACTCAGTAAATATAAAAATTGCCAATTTATCAATAAAACTAATATTATGAACATTGGCATGAACAATGCTAAGCTTGCTAAGGATGGTCAATGAGATGCAAATGATTTCAGGTTGGATGGATAGCATTCTGTTGAAGGGTAGGGTTTGAGCCTTTTTCCAGGGTTCGAATCTTCACTCAAGACAGTATGTAAAACAGTAAGGAGTCTTTGGGCAAGGCTCCCTAATGATCCTGGCCACCCGTGCAGCGTGCCCTAAATGGATGAAGCCTTAAAGTGCTTTAAGTGCACCAGGAAAAAGCACGATTTAAATGTTGTGTGTGTCAAGTTGATGCAGAATTATGCAAATATATGCAGCTTGAAAATGGACCAATTTAGAATCATATCTCATCTCAGATTCATTAGATTCATCTATTTTTGGGTTGCATACATTTGAATAAGTCAGATTTGTATCCCATTGACCATCCCTACACTTCAACAGAGTACTGTCAAAAATGGTAGTATACTAAAAGTATAATTCTTTCTTTGCGCTAATAGTGCAAATAAAAAGACACATTTAGAATTGAATGCTTTTTAATGCTATATGTACACTAATATGGCTACAATCATTAAAATTATTAGTCTAAATTAAGCTGAATTCTTAAAGGAATTCCAGGAATATCATCCCAGGAAAAAAACACATATATAGATAAATACTTTTTCTACTTACATAACATATGTACTGTACTGTTCACGTTTTGATTTCAGTGAATAGTATATAGGAGAAAACTGTATTTTCCATTTTTATTCCCTCTGACTGAAGCCACCCCTGATGTCATTTTCTCCCTTACTCTTTTTTTTTCATAGAAACTGCATTATTATATCTAGCTTGCTTTGTAAACACATGTGAGCACAGTATAGATCATATTTCAGCAGCTCACTGAACTGCCCTCAGCCATTCAGTGAGGAAAAGGAATGTGGGAGGTGATGACAAGCTTACCTCTCATCTGCAATGTACCAAATAGAGCCAGGCTGACTGAGATAAGATTTATTACAGCCGAAACATTGCTAATTAGATTGGGTTGCAGGCTGCATAATGAACACAGAGCAGTGGGTAAATGGGATTTGATTTAATGGCTGACAATCTCACTTTAAGGACCTGGTCAATGAATAAACTAAATGGTATAAGACATTTTTAAAATTGTATTTATATAAATATTCATATAATACATTAATGTTCCTGGAACTTTCATAATCAGGGCTTTCATAAAAAAAACTTTGGGTACTGTTTCACTAAAAAATATCTATTCCATGGACATTTCAAAGGCACCTTTTAAAACTGCACCAATTGTCTTCACTTCCATCATCTGTGAAGCAAATCAAGCAGAGTGTGCTCACTTAAGGGAGTCTGTATCATATGGTCAGCCCAGTAGCTCTGTGGTTGCTCAGCTAACAGTTCAAAGGTACAAAGGCCTCACTAGACCAAGACAAACCTAGGATCAATACGCATTAAGCCTGACACATGGAAGTGCTATTTCTTCTACTCAACAGGACATCAAAACTGTGATACAAAGAAAGCAGCAACCCAGACATTCCAAAGACAGGATACACCGGAAAATAAAATAGCTTCAATATATATTGCGCAGCAAAAAAAATATCACACAATCTCAAAACGTTCACAACTAAGAACTTGACAAATAGTAGGCCCACTGCCATCACTCATTATTTTCTTGTATTCTTAAAGCAGATTGCAACATGGAAAGATAACACAGAATAGCAATACAAATAACTTTTCCTTTTTTCAAATGTGTCAGCCATGAAGACAAACAGTTTAAAGAGTGTGAAATCATGGTACAAAGCACAATAACCTTTACATACTAGCATAAGGATTCAAAAAGGCCTGTATTCAATTAACTCTTTCATATAAGTTTTCCCCTACGAGATAACTTTTCCTCTTCTGTGAAAAACGACTGTCAAAATTATTCTCAGTATTTTTTGCTTGCTGGTGGCTTAAAGAGACTCTAAAGCCTCCAGAAAACGCAGTTTTTATGTTACAATGTTGTTAGGCATGAATGCACCCTCTGAAACGCCACATCCCCGTGGCTGAAATCTCAATTCAACTTTTCTGGTAGTGGATTTTGCTACCCAAGGAGGCAGAGCTTTATGCTGTAGCTCTGCCTCCATGCGTGTCAATCAGCGCTGACTGCCGCCCCTGCCCACCCCTCTCAATGAAAGAAGACTGAGAGTGGCGGCGGAGAGGCGATGATCCGTGCCGATTGACGGAGGAGAGGCAGAGCTACTGCTCAAAGCTCTGCCTCTATGCAGGAGTGCTGCCCATATCCCCCTCCGGGGGTTTCGGGGGAGGGGGGGATTAACTGAGATTTCAGCCACGGGGATGCAGCATTGTAACATAAAAACTACGTTTTCTAGAGACTTCAGAGTCTCTTTAAAAGGCTTTTTATTTATCATGTGAAAATATCACCTAGGTAAAAACTTAGGAGAAAACGTAAATTGGATCAGGCCCAATGACCATTACATAATATCATAAGGATTTAAAATGTCTTAAAAATAAATTTATGCTGCAAAGTGCACATAAAAACACAAGCAACCACATGTTTTTTGTTGAATAAAAAGAGAACCATTACTAGAATTTTGCTCAGCAACTTGCAACTTTCACTCATTTGTTCTCAAATGTGGCCACCAAGAAACGTCTACCAACCTTGCATTTGGTAGCTGTAGGGTGCTTGTCCTGTCTGGGGTGTACTAAAGCTTGAACCATAACTCTGAAATCCAACCTGCCCTGGTGACTGGGATTGCGGGAGTCCACCTTCTGTCTTGATGCCTGCCCACAGTACATGACAATAAGTTAGTGAGACTGAGTATTGACATATGATACATTTTTAAATATAAGAACACAATATTTTCTTCATGTATGTGATTGCAGCCTCCCTTTCACAACAAAATGTTGTTGAATTAAGAAAGTCAGTGTACCAGTGTATGATTTAAAAATAATTTCCCTACATGAGTACTAGAAGTAAATATGGCTCATAACAAAGAGTCTGGTCTATTGCAGTTCTCCTTTACATGAGAACACTGGAAAACATGAAAGGTTAATTGTGGTCATCTCTCTACACACCCACAGCCAATCAGCCATTAGTTTTTGGAATAAACCCAGGGCAGCCACTG
Source organism: Hyperolius riggenbachi (assembly GCF_040937935.1). Classification (NCBI taxonomy): domain Eukaryota; kingdom Metazoa; phylum Chordata; class Amphibia; order Anura; family Hyperoliidae; genus Hyperolius; species Hyperolius riggenbachi. Next base: position 360,267,377 of record NC_090650.1, read on the forward strand.
CAACTTCTTGAACCCTTGCTAAAAAAAACAATGTGACCCAGGAAAGAGGTGTAAATATCTGCAACCTACACAGAAGACTATTTGTCATAGGTCCAGGCCAGGACTGCAGCACTAGTTATGTTCCCCAATTCTCCCCAGTTCTGGAGAACTTTAGTAATTCAGTACATAGTGTTTAAAATAAGAAATGTCAATCAATATCACAGAAAAATTATCCACGTATAAGAAAGCATAATTTAAAACGGAAATAAAAAAAAGCGTTTTAAGGTATTCTGAGACCACAGAGAATTTTTTGCCATTTCCACATCAATAATCAATAACTACCAGAGGTAAAGGGTACCATCTAAGAGAAAAAAGTTACTGCACCTCTGATTAAGGAGTTAAATGCAGATGTTGACAGGCAGGGTCACTCCAAACATCATACAAATTGTCAGTCATTTGACATTTCAAGCCAAGCCATGCCGGAGGCAAAAATGGGATGGGATTTCATGGCCTGACCTTTAGAAATGCTTCCGTTACACATTTTCTATTCTCAATGTAGAGGTGTGACACTGAAGATGGAGAATACATGGCTGGGCAATTCTATGGTTGGTTAGCAAAACTCTTTAATTTAGTCTGCCTATTTTGTCTCTACTTAGAAAACAGCAGATTACTAGGTGAGCTTTCAGCATTCTCCTCAAATGCCCAAATGCCCAGAAGCTGGTATATGCTGTGGAAGTGAGGCAATCACATCTGTGAAGAAAGAAATCCTGTGCAAGAGAAAGTATGTAGTAGATGGACAATTTAAAACAAACCTGAAGTGAGAAAACTTGCTTCAGGTTAGATGCTTACTTAAGAAGAAGAACAGCTTTGAATTCCATAGACCCTTCCCAGGCCACTCTCCGTGCTCTAGTTCCACAGCTGTCCCCCATTCACAATTCTCACCTTTGGTTCTCCTCGGCAAGCTTCGGAAGTACTTGTATCCCTGAGTACTTTCAAAGAAGGGAAGTTCTTGGGGACATAAGTACTTCCAAAGCCTGCAGAATGAGTCCCAAATGGTAAGTCAAATAAACTTCAAAGGTGGAAAGCGGTGAAATGAGGGCATGGAGAGAGAAACAGGAAGACACTATGGGATCTAGGGCATTCCCCCCTTTTTTTTAAAGTCCCTTTAGGATTATCGTAAGGTTTTCATGGTCATATGATATTTATACAATAATACAATACAATAACATTTCTATAGCGCTTTTCTCCCATAGGACTCAAAGCGCTTAGGCTCTCTCAGATTCAGTAATTAGTAGGATGAAGTATTCACACAACAAAAGTTAAGTTCTGCAAATGCCAGACTGAACAGGTGGGTTTTCAGTCTGGATTTAAACACGTCCAGGGATGGGGCTGTCCTGATCTGTTGAGGTAAGGAGTTCCAAAACGTAGGGGCAGCATGACAGAAGGCTCTGGGACCAAAAGTTTCCAAGTGGACTCTGGGTATGACTAGATTATTAGAACCTGTGGATCTGAGAATGCGGGGATTGCTACGCAGCTGTAACATATCTTTCATGTATCCAGGGCCTAGATTATTCAGGGAATTAAATGTCAGTAGTCAGTAGGATATTTGATCACCAATACTGCACGTTAGTCATAAACAAACTCTTTGAGGGTTATCATTCTTAAAAAATCATTGCGGATCATGTTGGTCACAGGAAATGTTGGTGTGGAAATTGTAACCCTATTAAACCAACCAGTGCCTTTTGTCATATTTACTTATTAGTCTGAAATGAATGGAAACTGCATTGGTTACTGTTCAGTTTTACAAAAGACAATACATTTTCATTCCTACAGCCACCTTTCAGCTACTCATACACAATGGATGACCATCAAAAAACTAGCTGGAGATGGTGAAATAATGAGATTGCTGGATGCATGATGAAACCCTCAAACCATCATATGTACAACTCAAACAAGCAACTAAAATTGTGGTGGGACGTGATGCTGCTGCACATGTCCTCCTGAGGATGTTTAGCTGTACAATGTCATCACATTCACTTGTCACAATGACAGCAATTATAATAACATGTTTCTACTTATTTAATTCACTTTGGGTCTGATTCAATTCACTTTTATCTCCTAAGTTTTCTCCTGGTTGATATTTTTACATTATAAATAAAATGCCCTTTAAGCCACCAGCAAGCAAGAAAATATTCAGAACAATGTTGACAGTTTTTCACAAAATTGTTGGTACTTTTCAATTGCAATCTGCAAAATATATTTTAAACAGAAGATTAAAAATGATTTCCTAGGAGCAAGCTTAAGAGATAACATTTCATCTTGTGTTTAAAATCATTCTTAGCACTCTTCAAAGAAAAAGTACCAAAAAGTAGGTGAAAAATTACTGTTAACATTATTATTCTGGCTATTTTCTTCCTTGCTGGTGGCTTAAAATACAAATGGGCCTGATCCAATTCATCCATGTGAGAGAACGCGGAAAAGCCACCGCGTATGCTGATAGCAAGGCGGCTGATTCCGCGTCCAGCGGTTTGCATGCGGAAGCATGCGTCTGATAATCTGAAAGTGCACGGAAAAGCCTCTGCAGATATGGACAGCAAGGCGGCTGGTTCCACGTCCAGCGCAGCGGGTTGCACGCAGGAGCGTGCATCTGATGTGGCTGAGTCTGTTAGTGCACATAGGTTCAGGAATACGCTGAGAGGCAGAACTTTTATGATGGCCAAGGAGGGAGCAGCTGACCAGGCTGGTCAGCTGATCTCAGAGCTGGTAACCATTGGTTCATCACTTAGGGGTGGCGCCAGAGAGTGCTGCTCTATATATAGTTACTGCTGGCCACTCACAAGTTGTCTGCCGTTGCGAACACTACGTGGAAGCACTCAGACCAACAGTGTGTTTGAACCAGGAGGACCTGGGAATTCACACTGAGCCAGATTACTTCTATTGTTATCATTATGTTATACTTCAGACTAGTTCCAGGGTGTAGAGACCATGGACCTCACACCCAAGACTAGGGAACTTGTGTTATCATTCTGTTATATATTAGACTAGTTCCAGGGTGTCGAGACCACGGACCTCACACCCAAGACTAGGCATTGTTTGATATTTGTTATGACCTATTGCTTTCCTTACTACTCCTCTGCTCTCTGATTTGGTACCACGCATATCTGATATTCCGTTGCCAACCCCTGCCCGTCTTGGATACCGAATCAGCTTTCTGTCTTTGTACTTTGTCTGTCCGTGTGTTGCTGACCTGGCTTGCCCGACCTCGAGAGCTATCTCTCCCCTTAAGAGATAGTCTCCAGATCTGTCAGTGACATCCACCTTCAGGTGTCACTCACTCTCTGGTCCTCCCTACCTTCAGCCTGACTCCACCCCTTGGAGAGTCTCAGGCTGCTGGGAGGTTTCTGTACTCTCTAAGAGCAGTATTGCCCATACTGCCTTATATCACCTGCTCTGCAGGTGCGTTACTCAAAGTCTTACTGTTACACGAAGCACTCACAATTACATACAGGTGTCCAGAGGTTAGTACTATATCTGTATTATTGGTGATTCTGCAGATCATCCATAATCAGGTATATATCTGCATTCTTGGTGATACTGCAGATCACCAATAATCAGATTCTCTCTGCGTGCTGACACCGATCGTTACAATCCAAGCAAGAAAATACACAGATTAATTTTGTCAATACTTTTTCACCTAATTTTTGGTACTTTTTCACTTGCAGAGTGCTAAAAGGTTATTTTGAACAGAAGATAAAAAATGATCTTCTATGAGAAAACGTGAATTGGATCGGGACCATTGATTGATTGGTGTGAAAATATCACTTAGGAGAAAACTTAGGAGAAAAAGTGAATTAGACAAGGGCCTTTGTCTATGACTCTTGATTTTCTAGTAGCTTACAGCAATACATACTGTTAAAAAAAGGACAAACAATAACTTGAGGGCTTCAAATCCACGCTGTACACCAACGTCACACCTTAATTGAGATAAATTACCACCTATGGATCCAACCAGCAAATATGAAAAACATTCCTTAGTACATACATTTATTCATGTTAAGCAGTATGTTAACATACATTTCCTTTTGATGAAAAGGTCTTTATTTCTATGTCAAGAAAAACATAAGGAAGTATGGAAAAAATGAAGCATAATGAATGGGAGTTTGGAAGAAGACAGACAGCTTACCGTAGGGAGGAATTCCATAGGGCTGTCCTGGCTGGGGGTACGTTGCATATGCTGTGGTTTGCTGCATTCCTGTGGCGAAGGGGGCCTGCCCATACGCTGCCATTGTTTGTGAGGAGGGGGTGGGCAGAATATGTGGGTAAGCTCTGCTATTAAAAACACAGTACAATAAGAAATCAAATGAACAAGCTGTCAGCATTCTCTTCACTGTTACCTCTATGCTACACTCTAAATTCTACTTTAATTTGATTGTTTCCATTATAGCATGTACAATGTAATGTAATATGGCACACAAATACAGTACATCCTACAACGGAACGTATGAGTGAATGTTATTAATATCACGTCGTAGCATAACTGCAAGTCCTGATTCTGAACTATGCCCCAGTTACTCTACTATGTGGATAAATTATTCTATAAATATAATTCTATTAATTTTGTAGAAATTGCAATGTATCATACAATGTGAGGAATAGGTGAATTCTGCTCAGGAACCAGGCGACTTCAACCAAAAATAGCCAGAGAAGGAGAAAGTTCCACACAGCTATGTAGCTGACATGTTTCAGACTCACAATTGTCCTTAAGGGGCCCATACACTCAGCCGATTTTTGGCCGATCGATCGATCAAAATCGATCGATCGACTGGTCGATTTCAATCGATCTGGCAGGCTGGAAAATCTAGGTCGATCTGTTGAGATTGGTTATCATTTTGTATTGGCCCTAATGGAAATTTGATGGCAAAAAAATAATGCCATCAGATCGATTCTCAATAGATTTCAAACTGAAATCTATTGGAAATCTGTTCCTAGTAAAAAAATGTTCCTAAACACATCATATAGATCAGAAATCTATCTGATGATCTATCTGCTGCTAATCTAACGAGTGTATGGCCACCTTAAGTCTTAGCAGGACTAAAGACCATTGTGTGTCCGAAACATGTCAGTGACCAGGCTGTGTTGTTTTAACCTGTATCAATAAAGTTGGAGTTACTTTTTGCTACAGACATCGTGCAGAACTTTCTCCCAATCATACAATGCATATACATTCTACATAATAATGTAATAGCAGAACTACACAAAATGATTTCATAATGAACCCATCAGTACCAGTTAGGTTATATACTGCTCCAAATATACTGCAACCAGGGACACTTACTTTAAGAAATGAATGAAACTATTCCCAGACTTTCTCGCATTAGAAGTTGAGAGAAAAACATATATCTTACTGGGAGAAGAGGAATCCACAGTGACAATCGCTACACGCTGTCACAGCATGCCACAGACTGAGAGGAGCATAACGAAACTGTAAACCTAAAAATGTCCACAGACTGCTTAGCCATTGTTCCCCTACCCCACCCCCTCCCATGTCCCCCTTTTCCCCTTGTTTTGGCAATACCTGTAGAAATCTTGGTCATGCCAATAAAGCTACCTTTGATTTGATTTGAAATAGAGCTGAGCTTATTTTGTGCAAGTGTGGTATAGATCCGGGATCTCCAAATCCAGTCCTCGAACGCCATATCCATGTCATTGTTTAGGATAGGCAGAGAAATTAAGAAACTGCATATTTGATGAACCCCACCTTTCCTGACCGAGTCCCATAAATCCTTGAGGACTGGAGTTGAACATCCCTGATTCCCTGGAATACATAAAGAATTAGTAGGGCAAAGTGACTAGAGGGGCTAGGGACCATAGAGGGCAACAGAAAGATACAGAGAGTGGAAGGAGAAGGAGAAAGGTATAGAGGCCAATATGGAAAGAAGAATAGAATAGAGATTGGAGAAGTGCAGCAAGAGCAGAAAAATGGTACAAAAGGAGGAAAAGCTGATTAGCGGTAAAAATACTAAAGTAAATAGGGGTTAACTTACAGACCAGAAGAGTCGCAGAATAGTATATAGGCTAGCATGGAAGGAAAGGGAATGAGTATACAGGCTAACATGGAAAATAGAGTGGTATAGAGACTGAGTGAGAAAAGGGGAGGGGTAGAGAAACTGGGGAAGGTTTGTTAGAGGCATAACAAGTAAATGAAACGTGAGGGCTTTGAAGCCAGAGAGTGAAGCTTTAGGATATATAGAGATGGTAAAAAGGACAGAGGGGTATAGAGACAGGAGGTGCAAGGAGTGCCGTATACAGATTGTTGCAGCAGGACAGAGTGGAGTATAGAGAGTAGAGAAAACTGTTTAGAGGCATAGAGACTGAAGGAATGCACAGAAGGATACATATCATGGAATAAGAGCAGACAGAAGAGTAGGGTGGAGTAGGGTTGAAAACTGGTATAGGGGGTAGGTGATAAAAATTAAGGGGAAAGACAATCGTTTTAAAGCCTGAATGAGGAGGGAGGAGAAGTAAAGGTGGCCATACACTTATAGATTTGCAGCAGATTCGACCATCAGATAGATTTCTGTCAGACGCCTATCAGGTCGAATCTGACAGGAATGTATCTGATGTGTGCCACACACTAGGAATCGAATTTCAATAGATTTCAGAATCAAATCTATTGAAATTCGATCAAAATGCAGTGTGGCACCATTCGATCCAATGCAACCCTATGGGCCATTGATCGGCTCGATCGACCCTGATTTTCCACCGATCGAGCTAATCGATCAAGATCAGCTGCAAATCGATCGATCAGCTGATTTAAAAGAATCAATTTGAAATCAACCGATCGATTCTATGGAATTGATCAGTCGAAAGATGGATGAAATCGACCAGTGTATGGGCCCCTTAAGAAATGGATGATTCTACTAACAGTGAAGGATGCTAGAGTCAAAAGGGGAGAAGAGTGTATAGACACAGACACAGAACATTTATATTGCGTTTTTCTCCTGGCAGACTCAAAGTGCCAGAGCTGCAGCCACTAGGGTGCGCTCTATAGGCAGTAGCAATGTTAGGGAGACTTGAGATTAGAGTTGGTCAGAGAGGGAAATGGAGACCGGTGTGAAAAATGCAGAAGTTAATGTAGCCCGGTGAAGCAAACGCCAGCGAGATGGTAAGAGGGAGTGGAAGGAAGAGAACAGACAGAAGTAGAAGGCAGTAAAAGGTGAAAGAAGATAAAGAGTCATAATAAAACAAACAGGCCAAATGAGCTCAGCTGAGAGAGCTGAAATGGAGTAAATGGGAATCATAATGCCTATGCTGCATTCCGTGGTACAGTGGTGGGTTAAAGTCTATCCAGCAGTCAACTCACAGATTTACACTAAATACAACACAAAAAGGTATGGATGCAACATTTCCATTGTATTAGTGCGTAAAGAATGAAATCTTACTTGGATGGGTAGATTTGTGAAGCAAACTGATGTGTCTGTCTGGGGCTGAATCCACTGCTTCCAATAACTCCACATAGAGGGAAAATGGAGAGGACAACATATCAAATACCCATACTGGAAAAGAGTATAGGCCTTATCTTTATCTATAGTTCTATACTCTAACACAGCTTAAAAAACAATGCATATGACGTACATCTGATGAATGATTGCATATTTATACTTAAAGGACCACTATTGCGAAAATTTGACATTTAAAGAGAACCCGAGGTGTGTTTAAAGAATGTTATCTGCATACAGAGGCTGGATCTGCCTATACAGCCCAGCCTCTGTTGCTATCCCAAACCCCACTAAGGTCCCCCTGCACTCTGCAATCCCTCATAAATCACAGCCGTGCTGTGAGGCTGTGTTTACATCTGTAGTGTCAGTCTCAGCTGCTCCCCCGCCTCCTGCATAGCTCCGGTCCCTGCCCCCGTCCCTTCCCTCCAATCAGCAGGGAGAGAAGGGATGCAGGCGGGGACTGGAGTTCTGCAGGAGGCGGGGAGAGCAGCAGACTGACACTATAGAGATAAACACAGCCAGCTCTGACAAGCTGTTTGTCAGCAGCGTGGCTGTGATTTATGGAGGGATTGCAGAGTGCAGGGGGAGCTTAGGGGGGTTTGGAATAGCAACAGAGGCTGGGCTGTATAGGCAGATCCAGCCTCTGTATGCAGATAATATTCTTCAAACCCACCTCGGGTTCTCTTTAAAATGCATACATATAAGATGCACATTTCTCCCAGAGTAAATAGCACTATGAATTGTTTTTTGTTTTTCCTATGTTGCTGTCGATCTAGAAATCTGACAGATTTGAAATATTTTCGACTAGTCCAGTGATGGGCAAACTTGGCTCTCCAGCTGTTAAGGAAGTACAACTACAAGTCCCACAATGCATTTGCCTTTATGAATCATGACTGTGGCTGTCAGACTTCTGCAATGCATTGTGGGACTTGTAGTTCCTTAACAGCTGGAGAGCCAGGTTTGCCTATCACTGGAGTAGTCAATCTCCTCATGGAAGATTCTCTCTATCACCTTTATTCTTTATAAAAGCAATCCCTGAAGAGGATCTATACAATAATGCTGACCAGGTTGCCTTCTCGCTTTCATACTATTTTGGCATTTGCACTGAAGAACTGCCATTCAGAAAGTGTTTTTGTAAATAAATACCTGAGAATCCCCCCATAATGTGATAGACTATTCCAAAACTTGTCAGATCTGTCCAATTTTCATTACCTAATGTAAGCGATAGCAACATGGGAAAAAGGTAATTATAGTGCATTTTACTCTGGGAGAAATCTATATTTTATACGTAGGCATTTTACTTTTTTTTTTTTTTGCAAATGTTGTCCTTTAATTTAAAAAGTTAAATGGGATACATGTGTCTCCTCTGCCATCGCAAAACTGCCATACATCTATACATTCTTTATCAGATGTTTCTATTATATGTAGAATACTGTAGGGTGGAATGACAATGATAATGCAGTGTATGCCTTTTTTTTAAGTCTGTTCACTTGTTAAATAATATCATTGCTAGGATAGGGTTCTACATTTAGGGAAACTGCTCACACAGAAAATGGAGAATTATTTACTACCATTTAAAGCTAAGCTGCTCTGTGAAGCAAGATCAATGCTATATATGTCAGTCAGTGCATTTATTAGCAATGTATTTACAGTAAGTACTCCACAGAAGATGTCAGCGCTTTAGAAATTCTAAATAATTATAATAATCATTTTTAATGCATATAACCTGGTGCAGCAGTTTATTGTGGTTGACCTTCACTACAAACTTTTAGTTACTTGTCAGTTACTTTCTCCACTCTCTCCTGCCTCCCCCCCCCCCACTCTCTCCCTCCCTCCATCCCTCCCTTTCTCTCTGCTTCCCTACTGTCCCACTGAAGACACACCTCCAAACTGACTAACAGTTATTGCAGGCATAGATTCAGTGCAGAAAGCAGTAACAGTGTTAGCTACTGCAACAACTGATTTACCTCGAGAGTAAGGGCTCATTCACACTACAGAATGTATGCACGAATGCGATTTCGTATATGCGCTGCCAACGCACAGTGGTCGCACACGTTGTGGTGCACTAAAGTGTAGACATCGGCAGCTGTACCCATCGGGGAAACGTATGCGCCATACACACACACACACACACACACACACACACGCACACACACACATCTAAAACCAGTCACTTTACTGACAAAAAATAGCCTTGTAGAATAGGTTACAAAAACAAATATAAGACACAGGATGATTCTGCTTTCAACCAACCATAAATGTAATACTAAATCTACTGAAAGATTATTACAGTTAACCGTAATGGATAGCGACTGAGTAAGTGAAATCTAAAAAAGACCAAACCAACGTCTATCAAATCAAGCTTAGTATTACTCTATCTAAATGCCAGTAGCTATGGCTTCTGGAGCGAGCATGGATATTTTCATTTCCAAATTTTGCCTTTGTATATTTGTCTTTTTGGCTACGATTGGCAGAACTTCGGATTCTGCAACTGATCATGTTGTGCAGAATATTATAACACTTATATACACAGTAATGTGGACCATTCAGCAATCCATATTTAAAGAGTGACTCTAGGCACATATAATCCCCCCCCCCCCCCCCGAAAAAAAACCTGTTGTAAGGAAACTTTATACTATCCTCACCTTTACTGCAGACCTGTACTTTTACTAAACATATTCCAAACAGGCTTGATTCATCCTGGCATCTGTTTCTTAAAGGGAAGGTCCAAGCAAAAAAAAAAATGAGTTTCACTTACCTGTGGCTTCTACCAGCCCCATGTAGCCATCCTGTGCCCTCGTAGTCACTCACTGCTGCTCCAGTCCCCCGCTGGCAGCTTTCTGACCTCGGAGGTCAGGGCCACATTGCATACATTTTTACGCATTCCAGCTAGTGCAGGAACAAAAATGTACGCGTTGCACCACTAACGCGTAAAAATGTATGTGTTAATGTTCCTGCACTAGCGGGAATGTGTAAAAATGTATGCAATGTGGCCCTGACCTCCGAGGTCAGAAAGCTGCCAGCGGGGGACTGGAGCAGCAGTGAGTGACTACGAGGGCAGAGGATGGCTGCATGGGGCTGGTAGAAGCCCCAGGTAAGTGAAACTCATTTTTTTTTTTTTGCTTGGACCTTCCCTTTAAGCTAAAGTATGCCTGTACTTGTGCATGTTCTGGGAAGCTATACTGTAAGTACTCATGGGTTTCAGAAACTGAAGCATTGTCCCTTACTTGCCCATGCTTTTGCCAATGTGTTGGTACACAGGCCAGTGGATGACAGCGTGATGGGGTGTGCCTGCACTTTTATATTGTTACTGTGAACACAAAGGTAACTCTCCCACCAATAATGGAATTAGAGGCCCATTTACTATACATGCATCAAACTGAAGTTATACTGTATATAACAAAGAACATTCTGCTGTAGGACACTCAAACTTTATAAACAGAATGAAGCTGAGATGGAGACTCGATCCCTTGGGTAACATTTCGAAGCAGATTCAGTGCAGACACACAGCTGTCAATGCATTCTGTTGCTATGGAGGGGGGAGGAATAGAGTGAGCGGATTGAGAAGGACAACAATGACCTCGGCCCATGCTCAGCTGACATGATGACTAGTCTAATGCTAGATACACATGATCAGATTTTCTGGCAGATCGATTATTTCCAACAGGTCCGATGTGATTTCTGACCGATTTTCTGACCAATTTTCTACTTACTTCCATGAATAATCGATCGGAAATCAGATAGGACATGCTGGAAATAATCGATTTGGCAATAAATCTCATTGTGTGTACCTTGCAAAACATCAGGACCATGTTATCAACATTAAACTTGCCCTATCTGTCAATTAGATACAATGGTCAACTAGATACACAGATGCAATTAATTCCAAATTTATAAAGGATTGTGCCAAATGTGTATGCCAAATTTTTGCATCTTGAAAATGGACCAATCACATTCCACCTTGTCGGGATTTGATTGGTCCATTTACAAGCTGTATCATTTTGAATACAGAATTTACATAATCCTGCATTCACCTGGAAGTATTTCTACCTCACTGATCATCCCTATTCATCATTATTTGTCTCAGCTCATGAATGATTTTTTCTTATATGTTTATCTCACGATTTTTCTCTCCTAAGGCCTGATGCACTAAAGGCCGGCAAATTTACCACGCCCAGGTAGCACACTGCAAATGTACTGATACTAACACCAGGAGAGCAGCACCTGTTACACTGGTAGTGCCTCCTGCATTACCTGGGTAATAAACGCAGTGCTGTGGTGAGTGTGGCGCTAATAGGGTAACTCTCCCGGAGTTAGCACTACCCGTGCACAACAAATTTACTGATCTTTTGTGCACCAGGCCCCTAATGAGGAAAATTAGCTGAGGGGAAAGAGAACTAAGGTGAGATAATTGACTAAATAAGTTTAGTGAATCAACCCAGAATATGATCAGCCCTTGAGTCCGATTCACATGATAAAAACACATGCAGTTTATAATGCTCTCAAATGGACAAAAAAACACATTTACCCTCACATAAAGTGGTTTAAAAAAGTAAAATAAACTGATTGTGCACCTTAACTCTTTTAGTACTGAACGGTTCTGGACCCTCAAGGACCAGAGCTGTCCTTTTCCTATTTTTACACTGTGATCACTCTGATTGTTTCACAGGGATCACTGGGTCAGGAGCCGATGATATAGAGCTCTGTTGTCATAAGGACAGCTAAGTGAGTGGACTTCAGTGGTGCTAGAGCAACAGAGATTGGCGGGACCATGCGGCAGTGAGTGACTGAAATCAATGCCCTGGCAGGGATAAGAAGCAGCAGATAGGACATGGATTTAAATCACCTATGTCCAGGAGAGGTTAAATTCACATAAATGTGAATGGACCCTTACTGATGAAACCTGATACATCTAGCACAGGATACAAATGCTCTTAAATGACGTGAAATATAATTCCAAAAATAGTCACACTCTGCATAAAAATGTATCACAGGTGGAACTACCACTTAGAGTTTAAAGAAAATGAATCTGTTAAAGTGGTAGGAAACTAAGCATGTCCTCTTTGCTCTATAAGATTATTTACAGCAAGCATAAAATCTACTTCCCAAAATTTTTTTTAAAAATGTAGCAGAACAGCAATCAAACAGTGAAACACAGCACTTTGTTCTTCAATGGAAAATTCCTTGCTTCAATGGGCAGCTTCTGGCTGCATCTGAAGAGGTGATAACATTATCTTTTGTTTACATTCCTTTGTCGGATAGATTTAGCAAATATAAGCAAAGTGCATAAACTGAGCTCTCTTTGCTTTTAGTTTTTGTGCAACTGAGAAATGATCAGTCACTAGATAGGTTTGAATATATAAATACAGCAGCTATGCAATAAAATGCAATGGCAGCTTTCAAAGCAGATAAACTGTACTTTAGAAACCTATAATTTGCAGACAGACAATATTACGTGTGCACAAAAGCAAATATGATAACTGTATGGGTAATAAAAGAGTTGTATCCCACTTTATAAATACACAAATTCCAGCTAATGCCCCATAATGCGGTAGTAGGAAAAAAAGGGCTGAGAGTGTACGAAAAGGGCGCCACCATAGACTCTAATGCAATTATCATTAATACGGCAAAAAAAGCAGAAAAAAGGGCGCAGCGATAAATATTGTTAACAACATTAGAACATTAAAGTTTTTGAAGTATGTTATCGTTTTAGAAGCTTGCAACGGTGTAGTTTTTATCATATTATTTTGTTTGTATGTACAGATTTTACGTTATCAAAGATATTGTCGTTTCTATGTGTAAAAGGGTGTTACTGCAGAGGGAGTAGTTAGGGTTAGGTACCACCAGGAGGAGTGGTTAGAGTTAGGCACTACCCGGGCGGCGGATAGTTTTAGGTAACACCAGGGCGGGTGGTTGAGGTTATGCACCAGGGGGGTGGTTGGGGTTAGGCACCACCAGGGGAGGGTTCTGTGTGAGAGTAGGGTTGGGTTAAGCTGTATTGCTGAATTACGGAATGATTTTTAACGTTAATACTTTGGGAGATAATGGGAGATAATCTTTTCGTTATTATCTCCCATCTGGTTTTACAACGGTATTTATCGTTAATCAAGTTTGACAACAATGTTTATCATTATCAGACTTCATTATCCACCGGCGCCATTTCGTTATCCAGCCGGGCCCTTTTTTCCCGGCGCCCTTTTTTCATGCATGCCATAACACTAAGTTTGCATAGCTGTGTTACACTCAGTCGATTTAGATGCCATAAAAACTAAAAATTTAGCATATATTGACGTAAGAACCCCCCCCTCCCCCCCAAAAAAAAACTTTTAAAAAGGACATATTGTAGGCTATTGCTATTTAACCTTGCCTATATACAGTATATATATAGTTCATTCGTTAGTGGTCATAATGAGCCAAATGTCTCAGCCCAAGCGACAGATTTATTAGCAGCAACCTAAATTATGTTCCATTCATAATAATATGATTCAGTCTTTATTAATAGAAGCAGGGGAGTTCTGATTGTGAACACCTAGTGGAACTCTGCAGGAAGTGGTGTCATTTCCCCGCCGTGATTCAGTTAGACAGAATGGCATAAACCGTGAAGTAACATTTCTACAGAGCAAAATAAATGGTTGTCATTGTACGCTATGCACCAGCCCAAGAGGAAACATCAGCACCTTGTCAGAGAATGTCTCTCTTACCTGACCCTGAGTAGTTGTCTAAAGATCCGTCAGCAGTTGTTGCAGCAATGTCACTGCCGCTCATTGGCTCTGTTTTAACTGAAAACATAGCATGAGTTACACAAATGCCACATCCTCGCATGTGAAGCAGCACGGCTTGCTAAGAGCAAACACACAGCGGGTGATTTACTAAAGGGAGGGTGCAGGGAAACGTCAGTGTCCACTCCAGAAATACAAAGAACAAAAAACTACATTTTGTGAGCCTGACTGACGAGATTTAGTAAGTCACACCACTAAAGTAGATTTCTTATATTAAGTAGGCAATTAGCGCACATTAACAAAAACATGGTTGAATTGCAAAACGTCTTAACAACATTTAGGAATGTGAATAAGAATACACTATAGCCAAAATACTGCAAATACATACAAATCATTTTGACACAAGTCTTAAAGGACAACTAAAGTGAGAAGTATATGGAGGCTGTCTTATTATTTACTTTCAAACAATACCAGTTGCCTGCCAGTCCTTCTGATCTATTTGGCTGCTGTAGTGTTTGAATTATGCTAGGTACACACCATACAATTTTCTGTTAGATTTACTTGCCAGATCGATTATTTTCAACATGTCCAATCTGAATTTCGATCGTTTTTTTGGATGATCCCATCAGAAAATTGAAAAATTGATCAAAATTCAGATTGGACATGTTGGGAATAATCGATCTGGCAGGTAAATCCAACAGAAAATGTATGGTGTGTACCTAGCATAACACCAGAAGCTAGCATGCATCTAATCTTTTCAGATCTGACAATATTGTCAGAAACACCTGATCTGCATTTGCGTTTTTGAGGTAAAAAGTATTAGAGGCAAAGGATCAGCAGGATAGCCAGGCAACTAGTATTGCTTAAAAGGAAATAAATATGGCAGCCTCCATAGCTCTCTCATTACAATTGTCTTTTAAAGTGTACATGTTGGAAAAAAAAATGCTTTAACTTGCATTCCCATATATGTGTGAAAGGAGAGACAGGAAGGGAAGATTAGTAATGCAATAAAAACGTAAAAGGAAAATGTGCCATTTGCTCATATAAATTCTTCATAGTGTGCCTGTCAGAGTGTGATGAAGGCTGTGACTGGAGGATGGGATGAAGGCTGTGACTGGAGGGTGTGATGAAAGCTGTGACTGAAGGATGGGATGAAGGCTGTGACTAGATATATACTTTTTCTTCTCCTAGGCCAACTATGCCATTACCCCTTTATGTGCTGTCGCTCACCTCCCTTACATGTGTAGCCCCCTCTTCTATATGTAACATCCATTTATAGCAGTCCGTTGGGCAGTAGTCCCTCTCTTCTATGTGTGGCTCCACATTTGCCATTTGTTGCCTTACCAGAGATCCAGCCCTTGGGACTGGGTATTTAACGAAGGCCCTGACTGGGGGTGTGATGAAGGCCATGACTGGAAGCGTGGTGAAGGCCATGCCTGCAAGCATGATGAAGGCCATAACTTGACGTGATGTAGCCATGTGATTCATGGCTGGATGTTTCATGAAGGCCATGACTGGAGGTGTGATGACAGCCATAGCTGGAGGTGTAGTAAAGGCCATGGATGGAGGTGTGATGAAGGCTGTGGTTGGAGGTGTAGTGAAGGCTGTGACTGGATGCATGATGAAAAGCCTTGATGGACATGTGATGAAAGCCTTGATGGAAGTGTGATGAAGGCTGTGGCTGGAGGTGTGATGAAGGCCATTTTTAGGATTGTGTACTGTGTCACTATAGAGACTGTCCCATGGCAGGCTTCCACTAGATTTTTCCATGAACCATTGTTTACACCCTGGGGAGTCCCCATTATGTCTTACTAGTTACCTTGCCAGAGAAAGACAACATCTGTTTGGCTATTCCTTAAAAAAATTACATCTACTCTGTCTACTGTACAAGTCTTGCTGCCAGAACCAGCCTGCCAATAAAGCTTGGATTATTTCATTATAAAGAAGCGTTAAAGGGCCTGATGTATTGTGATTCTCTAGGGCTGGAGGTACCAAAGAGCAATGGAAAACATAAGTGATTAAGCAAATTTGACCTGCATTTACTAAAAACTGTATGCCATTAAATAGGGAAAATTTGCAACCTTCCCCCAAATCTTAAAAAACCATAGTGTGTATTTATAAAAAAATAAATAAAATAAATAGTAGTGAAGCCAGAGTCATGCAGATGAAGTCATACACACACACTTGCAGCCATTTTCATGGAGTCTTTACAATGATTAGCCTAATTGGGTGGCTGAGGAGAAAAAGTACATATAACCTTGAACAAAAATCTTTCTTAAGCTATGAACATATGCAGGGCCGGATTTGGGGAAAGGCACCCAAGGCACAGGACTAGGGCGAAATATATGTACTACCTTCCATGGGGCGGCCGCTGGTGACAGGTTAACTAATTGACTGCACCTGTGACCTGTCACTGTCAGCTGGCCGCCCGCTAGTGTCCGCAGCCGCCCGCCCCGCGCTTGCCGCTCTGCTCTGTGTGCGTGTGAGCAGGATAGGAGCGGCTACGGTTGCCTGGCTACACAGGGGGAGGGATCCCAGAGGAGGAGGACTAAGGAGGAGATCGGACTCCGAACAGACTCCGAGTGACTCAGGCGGAGCCATGCGAACGATGCGATGCTGGCAGCCAGGCCTGGCTACTCCGTCGTCGTAGCATTACATACAGCAGAGCTGGAGGCAAAGCTTGATTGTGTGCGCCCTCTGCACACACTGTCAGCAGCCAATTGCAGCCCTTACATCCTCCAGGAGTCCAATAGCATGGCTTGGGGGGAGTGGCTTGGCCTGCACTCCTATTTACACTGGCTGGTAGTAGGTGGGCATCACGTGACTTGGCCGCTGGGGCACCTTTCAGAGACATGGTGGCCAGGTGTTGATTACGTAGAGGCCGTGAGAAGCAGCAATGGACACAACCAGCCAGGCAACTCGCATCATGTTGCCTGGCTGCAGCTCCCAGTCCCCGGAAGGGGGGGGGGGAGGGGGAAGGGGGCCATAGATCAATAATGGTTCTGTGCCAAAGAGTCAGGCAGCACCAGCAGTACAAGATCAAAAGCTCCACAGGGGTAATTATACAATAGATAAGATCTTTCACACTGACCTGTACCGCGATCAGATTAAGTCGCTTCAGTATACCGAAGATAAGATGATTGCCAGCGGCTGCTGAATGATTTATTGTCCATTCTGTCACTCCACATGTGTAACAGCTCCTTCCCTTCTCCACACTTTTCTTCCCACACACTCTCTTGTTCTCTATTTCTGTCATTTTTAGTTAACCTCTTCCCTATTTTGTTCACACTCTCTCTCCCTATTTTACTCTCCCATCTTGTGCTCTCTCTCTCTCTTCCTCTTCTCCTTCCTTCCCCCTCTTTTTCCTCTCTCTCTCTTTCTTTCTCTCTCTTCCATTTGACTGTCAGCTCACAATCTAATCCCTACCCCATACTCTAATGTCCTACCATATTATTATTATTATTATATATTTATATAGCACTGACATCTTCTGCAGCACATTACAGGGTACATAGTCATATCACTGACTGTCCTCAGAGGAGCTCACACTCTAATCCTACCATAGTCATAGTGTAATGTCCTACCATATTATTATTATGTAGTTATATAGCACTGACATGTCCTGCAGCACATTACAGAGTACATAGTCATGTCACTGACTGTCCTCAGAGGAGCTCACACTCTAATCCTACCATAGTCTAATGCCCTACCATATTATTATTATGTATTTATATAGCCCTGACATCTTCTGCAGCACATTACAGAGTACATAGTCATGTCACTGACTGTCCTCAGAGGAGCTCACACTCTAATCCTACCATAGTCTAATGCCCTACCATATTATTATTATGTATTTATATAGCCCTGACATCTTCTGCAGCACATTACAGAGTACATAGTCATGTCACTGACTGTCCTCAGAGGAGCTCAAAATCTAATCCTACAGTAGTCATAGTCTAATGTCCTACTATATTATTAAGTATTTATATAGAACTGTTATCTTCTGCAGCACATAACAGACATGTCACTGACTGTTCTCAGTGGATCACACAGTCGGTGATATGATATTGTGTGTATGCTGGGGGGGGGGGGGCGCTTTGTTGCTTGCTGGCCTAGGGCGGTAAAAAGTACAAATCCGGCCCTGAACATATGATAGTCAATAACGCTTGCCTCTGCCAAGAATCTAGCGTGTGCACAGCAGTTCTTGATTCCCTTCACCATGTCAGTGAGGGCCCGTTTCCACTAGCTACAGCGTGCGGTTGTGAGACGCGTGGTGGCACTTCCTGGTCAGCGGGAATGCTGACTATTCCCATAAGCCGTGCCATGCATGGCTATGGGATTCGCAGCCTCCTGCATGGAAACTGGCGGTCATGCCAGCCGAATCGCTAAGGTAAGCGATTCGGCCGGCAGCACCATAGTTTCCCATGGCAGAGTTTCCCCACGCAATTCGCCTGCGGGGAAACTCTACGGATTCGGCCCGGTTTCCGCACCAGTGGAAACGGGCCCTGAGGGATACCTCTGGTGGATCAACTTGGCCAAGCACTGGCATTGGGCATTGTTCTCCACACTTGCCCCACCTAATTTGCGATACTCCTCATGGAGTTCTCTGTCAGCCCTCCTCCCTCACATAGAAACAGAATGCATCATTTGCCTGGAGGATAGCGACAATGTCTGGCAGATAGAATCTGCCGTTGAACAAAAAATTTTAGTAAATAAAAAGCTTATTGAAAAACACACCTAATAGTAAATCTGTAAGTGTAGAGTATGCAAATGATTAAAATAGTGTTTGCAGATTAAAAATAATAAGGTATAGAACAATCATGGCCGGATTTGTGGGCAGGCCTCCAAGGCTAAGGCCTAGGGCGCCAGGAGTCCTGGGGCGCTGTAGCAGCTGGCAGATCAGCTGTTTGTATGACCGCTTGTTCCCACCGGCTCACCTGCCCGCCCGGCCGGCATGATGAAGACATGACCTCCTCTGCACTACAAAGTTTCCCTGGCTTGCTGCGCTGCCCGGGGCGCCTCTCTCTGATCACAGTGGTGCTGGCAAATAAGCTGTTTGTGTCCCTCCTTCCGCTCGTCTGCCGGCATGATGTATGACACGGAACATCTCTGTACTACAAAGCTCCCTTGGCTTTCTGCGCTGCCCGGGGCCGTATGCCGAAATGCAGATCCTCAGCGGCGGCTCTCTCATCACAGCGATAAGTAACTGATGCCCAGCACATATACAGGAAGTGACATTGCCGCTGCTCGCTTCCTGTATTTTAAATATATGGCGCCGTCATTGGGTACTACTCTTTACTGCTGTGATGAGAGAGCCGCCGCTGAGGATCTGCATTTCGGCATACGGCCCCGGGCAGTGCAGAAAGCCAAGGGAACTGTGTAGTACAGAGATGTTCCGTGTCATACATCATGCCGGCAGACGAGCGGAAGGAGGGACACAAACAGCTTATCTGCCAGCACCACTGTGATCAGAGAGAGGCGCCCCGGGCAGCGCAGCAAGCCAGGGAAACTTTGTGGTGCAGAGGTCATGTCTACATCATGCCGGCAGACGAGCGGGCGGAAGGAGAGACACAAACAGCTTATCTCTTCCAGCTTCAACTCCATGAATTGCTGAGCACGAATCTCGATGGCTGTCAGCTGTGGGGGCAGCGTGAGGACACTTCTAGGGATTCAAATTGCGGTAATCCTTCTCAACTATATGCCTGTTTTTAAACCTAGTGACTTTTACTTTATTCCAGTGTATATTGTGTTTAGCCTGCATATTACTCCCTAGACTGTACTTGGATGTTTATGTCAGTGTCAGACTGTCATACCTTTGATGCACATTATATACAGAAATCCTGATAGGTTTTCTGTGATTTGATATGTATGGTTTATTACTATGCACTTTTGTACATTGAGTGCACACACCTATATACAGTATGTGTTTAGCAGCAGTCATTTGAACATGTCATATAGGTACTATTGCTTATTGTTTACAGAAACTGTAATTGTGAGTCAGAAAGCAAATTGCATTGCTGCACTTACTTTCACATCCATAGGGGAAAAAAAAGCTGATATCCTTTATCGTAAGGCACCTGATTACTTATTTTGTCTGGGGGCATGTGACTATTTTATTTTGATACTTATCACTATTTAATATTTTTATCTAAAGGCATGTGGCTACTTGATAAATCTATCCAGAGGCATGTGACTGCTAAATTATGTTCTCTATATATGTGTGTGTACATAATTGTTTTATCTGGTGGTATGTGGACAAGTCATTCTTGAATCTTACGGCACATGGTTGCTTATTTCTTGTATTTAGGGAGGCCCTGGCTACTTAATTTTTGTATTTGGGGGGCATAGTGGCTATTCTAATCTAGGGAACTAATCTGCTTTTGCTGGCAAAAAGACATGTATACATTTTGTATGTGTATGTTGCTGTTGTCAGGGGGCGGCTGTTGATTGCTGGCCTAGGGCGGTAAACAGTACAAATCCGGCCCTGAGAACAATCCGGAGGTTCCGCACACTCTAGTATAAAACAAATCCTCGTTCATTCAATGATCATGACACAAATCCATTCGCATAACCAAGGAACGTTTCAGGACCCCTGGGGGTCCCCTTGTCAAGGAAACAACACAGAATGGTAACCATTTTGTGCTGTTACCTTGTATTGTTCCTCCCCTCTGGATGGTTCTATACATTACACTCTTTCGGCACCTCAGGAATGGTGTGCAACGTCTCCTCTGCTTCTTATAAATAACAAGGGGTATCTGACCTAAAGAATGGTCTTTGATGGGGAACCTTACACAAAAGTGTTGCACTATAGCTTTATTTGACAACACTGGGCGCACGGACTGGGAGCTTAGTATGCACCCTTACCATCAGTTTTTCTTTGTGAACATGAATTTAAAGCAAACCTAAAGTGGAAGATGTCCAATATAATTAATTGTATGTTTAGTAGTAAGAGTAAACAAAAAAGTTTCATATGCTTATTTTCAGTTTAAGGACTGCATTTCTAGGACTGAAATGTAAACATAAGCTTGTGAGTATAATATAAGCTCTGGTTCACGCACTACTGAGGTTAGGGAACTGTGCGCAAATTGGGTTTACTGATTGATGGGAAATTAAACTCGAGGAATCAAATCTCAGCTGTGGTGAAACATTCCTTCTTTCACCTAAGGAATAAAAAAATGAAGATCCTTCAGAGGATCTTCCAACCCTAGTTCACCCTTTATGCAGGCCTCCCAAGTAAAAACCTACACCACCTGCAGCTAGTACAGAATGCTGCGGCAAGACTGTTAATAAGCCAACCCTGACATTGCCACATAACACCAATCCATTGCTCACTACACTGGCCAACCAATAAAATGGAGAACCTTTTCAAAATTGGAATGCTAACATTCAAATCCCTTCACGACCTAGGCCCAGGATACCTGAAGGATCTGTTGCAACTGCATCACACCTCCCACAACCTCAGATCAAAAGGATCCAATAACTTGACCACCCCCAGAGTTCAACTAAAAACCTTTGGAGACAGAGCTTTCTGTCATGCTGCCCCGACCCTGTGGAATGCCTTGCCAAACATAATCAAGACAGCTCCAACCCTGGACACATTTAAATCAAAACTGAAAAGCCACCTGTTCAGTCTGGCATTGATGATCACATAACATTTCCCCCTGCATTCACCAATATGTACTGATCGGAGACAAGCTCATGTGCTTTGGGTCCTATGGGAGAAAAGCACTTTACAAATGTTTTGTTGTTGTTGTTTCATTCTACTTCTAGAAGGAAAATAATGACCCTTTGAACTTCAACCCTTCAGCACTATCCTGTTAGCAGGAATGTTTGCTTAGTCAAATACATGTAGTTTGGCTTCTAATTACTGTTCAGGACTCATGAGATCTGTGACTGCAGTTCACCTTCTCTGACTGCTTATATAAAGCACTGGTTTATTAACTCTTCCTATGAAAAAAGTAAAATAAAAAGAAAACACTCCCTAGATTGTAAGCTCACAAGGGCAGAGACCTCCCCCTTTTGTTTCCTGTTTCCGTGCAATTTATTAAATGAACATCTACCAGTATTGGTGATGTTATTCAAACTACACATCAACTGTATGTATCGGTATTTGTGTCACGGGTTGTGTCACCGGTTTATGTGGTATGTTTTGCCCATTGCACAGTGCTACGGAATATAGTGGCGCTCTATAAATAAACACGTTCTAAGTAAATGGACATGTTCTAAATAGGATTGGTACTATATGTGCCCAGGTTTTTCTAATCATGTCATGTGTCACTTCTTCTTTCCTTTGTCAGGCTGCCGACACAGTGAGGAATGCTGCCTCTGCTGTGATAGGAAGAAGCTATGCATGCCCTGTGCAGGCCCCCTGCAGGCTCTGTGTGTGTGCTTTCTTTATCTTTCACAGACAGGCCTCTGCTCTCTGTTTCAGCTTGTCATGCAGAGAAACTGTGAGAATCCCTGACAGGAGGGCAGATAATTCACTGGTACTTGTAGTATACTGTAACATGATATATATATATATATATATATATATATATATATATATATATATATATATATATATATATATATATATATACACATACATCACTTCCTGGTTACCGGCCATCATGTTTTTTGTTTGTAAACACTGCCTAAAACTGGCGATTAAAAGCCAGGATTGCGGCGGGGAGCAGCGGAAACGGCAAAGAGGAATCCAGGAGATCACAGTGACTTGATTGGTATGTTTTTTATTGTAGAAATCGGACAGTACAGATTCTCTTTAAAAAGAAATCCCACTTTTCTTTAAAGGAAATCTGAGATGGGTTTCCTTGGTGTATTTATACTTACCTGGTGCCTCCTCTAGCCCCATGAGGTGCATGGGCTCCCTTACCAACCTCTTTGGCCACTCCGCTGTCTTCCAATCCTCCCCAGTAATCGAGCCAGTCGCACTTTTCTGTACATTCGCTCCCTGGCACAGAACAACGGGAGTGGGTGCATGGCCTGGCCACACATGTGCAGGAGCGCACAACTGGTCAGAATACCAGGGGGGGGGGATTAGAAGACAACAAAGTGATCACATAGGACAGCGAGGGAGCCCACAGACCTCATGGGGCTGGAGTAAGCTACAGGTAAGTATAAATATAGACTTTAGACTTTAGTCCCATCTCAGGTACACTTAAACATATTATGAACATGTACGTACTGAAAAGTATTTTTAATCCAATGTTATTAAAAATTATATTTCTATTTCAGATTTAAACCAGCTGTGAATTTCCAGAACTAACTGAAACCTGAAATAGTAATTGTGGGAAATTTACTGTTTTTGGATTATAGACTTCCAAGACATAACCATGATGTTACAGCAAAGCTTATTAGCTTTGTCCTTGTTATTCTTGCCCACACCTGAACTATTCCAATGATTGTCTTTAAAACTTGCACCTTGAAACCTAAAATTATGTGCTGGTCCACTGCAAGAATCAGACACCATTAGCCTTTTATTCTAATGTATGATAAAGATTTACTGCTGGAACATAACTGGTTGTTTAAATGAATCCTGTTGATTTCAAGACGACAAAAACTATTTTGACAATTCATGACAAGTACAATTTTTTGGTGTGGCTTCTTCACTAAAGTGATGAAGACTTTGAGCAAACAAATACTTCTAAAATCAACAGTCTTTCAAAAGAGTTACTGGTTGGCAACAGAAATTGTGATCCAGTTCAAGTACAAATTATTTTCGAGAGAAGACAGGATTCTTCAAACGATGAGTCAGATGTAAATGAATACTTGCTAAGCTGTTTATGATTAAAGTGTATTAACAGTTTCTAAAATGATTTGCAGTCAGCTCGAATAAAAACTACACAGTGGTGCATATTTGCAAAGATTACCGGTAAGTTTGAAAGTTTTTGAAAATCTCAAAACAGTGGTCATGTGATCTGTGCCTAGCTAGAAAGTACAGGTGTAGATTATTGCCACATCACTGTAGTAGCACACAGGGATACACCATCTTCAGAAAACTCTGTCACACTTCATAGTCTAGCAGACAACACTACTAGAAATGTAGATCAGTTATTCTGGAACATTTTTCTTGCTAGTGGAATTGAGAAGTGGAGTGGAGAAGTACACAATTGATTTTAACAGCTTATAGATATTTATTTCTCTGATTAGCTGGTCACAATCAGATGAGCGTGTCTCCCATTTGCTTGTTGTGTACTAGTATGATCACCGCCAACCAATCAGAGAAGGACAAACTGATTGCCCAATAAATTATGTATTTCTCCTTTAATTCACACTGCAGGAATTGGTCATCTTTAGTCATCACTATTTCCTATATTTGCTTTGAGCTTTCTGTGTCACCTGCCTGCTAGCTGGAAAATAAAACACCATAATACAGCTGATGCAGAGAAAGGTGCAGATTGTTTTAGCTGCATGCTAGGACTGTTTAATGTCCCATACACACTCGTAGTGATCATTTGAGAGAATCTAGCTAAGCTGATTGCCACACTCCCTCCCTGAGCTTATTTCAGCCAGGGCATTGATTCAGCACATGAATTGTGTGCATGTCCGATAGTTGCCCTGTAAATGATCACATTTGAGTATCATCAACTGATGACTATACACAGTGTTAGTAAGAGACACTGAAGCGAAAAAAAAAATGATATAATGAATTGGTTGTGTACTATGAATAATTACTAGAAGATTAGCAGCAAAGAAAATATTCTCATATTTTTATTTTCAGGTATATGGTGTTTTTTCTAACATTGCATCATTCTCTAATATTTGCAGATTACACAACACTCAGCATTCAAAATGATTCTTTCAGAGCAGTCTGTGAACTAATGACCTCTCCTCTGGCAGAGAAAAAGAAAATTGTTCACTAACAGTTGAGATAATAAAAGTCACAAGACAGCCCTCTCGTAGTAGAGCTTAATGGCTTTTTTTGCATAGAGATAACAACTGGAGTTTCTTAACTCTTCCTGTACTGGAAACAATTAGACTGATGTATCTGATCTTAATGTTTTATTTCTTAGCTGTACTACACATACAAATCATAATATCATAATTTTTTTCGCTTCAGTGTCTCTTTAAGCTGTGTGTATATACACACTAGATCAGGGCTGTCAAACTCAAATACAAAATGGGCCGAAATTGGCCAAGTCGGGGGCCAACCTCAATGTCTACTGGCCACCTTTCTCCCTTATAAAGTTCCCAGGTGGCCCCCAATCCCTCCCCTATACAGTTCCCTGGTGTTTAGTGTTTTCCCTTCCCTCCCCCATATGGCTTCTCGGGTGATCTAGGGCTGCACCTCCAATGTAGCTTCCCTGGTGGTCTAGAATGGGCCAAACATAATGCAAGGTGGGGAAAGCACTTGAGGGCCAAATTGAATGGCTCTAAGGGCCAGATTTGGCCCGAGGGCCGGAGTTCGACATGTATGCACTAGATGAAATGCTGCACATGCAGCCGATAACAACCAGCAATGCAGAGAATCCAGTGTGTGTACAGCAGCCCCCAATGGCCCCTGACACCTCAGTCAGTGATCAGACCAAGGGATCGACTCATCCGAGCATTGTGAAAAAGCATTGTGCTTCCCACCCTCTCTGGCCACCACATGATGTCACTCATGTGCTGGTCCATCGGCCATGTCCCCCCTCCCCCTGCCCCCCGCATAGCAACAGACATTGTTGTTAGCCTTAGTCCTGCAATGTCACCCGACGACGGTATAGAGTCCCAATCCCTGTTAAATGACATGCCTCATACATGAGCAGTCTAATGACTCAGTCAGACAGATTTTAATTAAAGGGAACCTAAACTGGGAAGGATATGGATTTTTACTTTTAAAATAATACCAGTTGCCTGACTCTCCTGCTCATCCTGTGTCTCTAATACTTTTAGCCACAACCCCTCAACAAGCATGCAGATCAGGTGCTCTGACTGAAGCCAGAATGGATTAGCTGTATGCTTGCTTCAGTTGTGTGATTCAGCCACTACTGCAAAGAGATTAGCAAGACTGCCAAGCAACTGGTATTGTTTAAAAGGAAACATCCATATCTCTCTCAGTTAAGGTTCCCTTTAAATCACGTCTCAGGCATTTTGCTTTTTACAAGATCAGAACTTCACAGTGATAAATTGTGTTTTTCTTATATAAACAGCCAAAACAATGGTTCTCAAGGATGTAATGGTAGCAGAAGTGTGTAATTACTAGGAATATCACTAATTTATAAGTTTATGGGTTGTGCTTTGGGAAGGTTTCAAAAAATATGGCTCACTGCCGAGGAGCAGAAATGCAGTAATACCTTTAATGACTTTCTTCTTCAGGCATTATTCAGAACTGCATCCGAACCGTACCTCTTATCCAGTTTTGTATAACACAGCCTTTCTCAACCTTTTTACCCTGGGGGATCCCTGTAAATACTTTTTGGGTCTCAAGGAACTCCTGCAAGTAATTTTTGGAACTCAAGGAACACCTAAATTTATTTTGCAGGTGTGGCTGTTTATGTCACTACCCCCTATTACAGGGCCCTTCATTATAATGTCTCCTTATTCTAGTGCTTTTTATTAATGTGCTCATTATTATTCAGAATTCAATGCTTATTTTTACAGTGCCCCCAATTATAGTATGCTCACCCCCCGATGGGGAAACATGCCAAGGAACCTCTGCAGAGTAGCTGAGAAACCCTGAGGTTCCAGGGAACCCTGGTTGAGAAAGCCTGGTATAACGCCTGAAGAAGAAAGTTAACTTTTCAAAAGCTTGCAATAAACCATGTACAGTTAATCATCCAGGCCTCTTGCACACTACATGCATTTTTTATACGATCAATTTTTGATTCCGATTAAAAAAAGTACTGCTTGCTGCTACATTTTTTAATCTGAATAAAAAATCAGATCATACGAAAAAATGGAATTGCATGCAGTGTGCAAGAGGCCTAAAGGTGATTTTGGAATCGTTTGATGGTTTGATGCCTGCAAGATGCAATGTTAAGTGTCTATCATAGACAAAATATTGTCTTCCATGAAGTGGACAGAAATTCAAATCAAAGGCCAAATATGTGGACATACACCACCTCAGTAAGCACAACCTCCCCAGAGACTTTGGCATCCACAGGTCACAGATAGTAAGATTGATACAACAGGACTGCAGTTGATCAGAAGATAAGGAAATTAAAGCAGGTGCATTAGCCATACTGCCAGGGAAAAAAAACACATCTATAAGTAGATACTTTGTCTACTTACATAACACATGTACCTATTCAGTAAGGAGTTCAAGGCAAGACTCCCTAACACTGCAGGGTGGCCTCCTGTGCGCGTCCCAGTGGCTGCAGCTCTTGAGCGCTTTGAGTCTGACAGGAGAAAAGCGCTATATAAATGTTCGTATTATTATTATTATTATTATTATTATTATTGTACTGTCCATGTTTTGATTTCAGTCAATTTTAAATAGTAAATGAAGAGAATTCTGTTCTTGGTGGGAACCATGTCTTTTGCTCACAGTTTGAGGCTAAATACTGTTGTCATTTCTTCCCTAACTTTTTTTTTTGCTTTTCTCCTCCAAACACTGAGTCACCTAAGCCTTGCTTGTAAACACGTGAACAAAGTGAGCAAAGTATCATGTTTCAGCTAGGCAGCTAGGCAGGGAAATAAAGGGAAGAGGAGAAATATATTATAAATAAAAAGAACCCCCAACATGCAACTGAATGGCAATGGCTATTAAAGGGCCAGTGCTCCTAAGGTATGTGATAACTCCAAACCATAACAGCAGAAAAAGTTTTGAAAGTTTTGAATGCAGGATTAGCATCTTTATCACTTTATCACTTTATCACATGACAATCCCGCTTTAATACAAGAAGTTCAGCTCAAGATGCCAAAAAGATTTCAACCACCATATTACCGAGATACCAATTTATCAGCCAAATGTACTCAAACCAAGTAAAATATGTTTACAAAAAAACATAATGTGAAACATAAAACTCACATGTTTCAACCCTGGATCCATAACAAAATGGATCCATCGAATCAACCAAAGTACCATATAAATGGCATATCCTGCTGCTGTCTCCACAGGATCCATACAGGAGTTAGTAGTGATGCTCCATTATAAAATGATAGCTCTTGAGATGTAGAAATTGAGAGTATAAACACTGCAAAAATACTGCTGCATTTATTACTACCCTCTGGACACTGTGGACAGCTCAGCATAGTCTACACCCTTCCCGACACCCTTGTTCTATAGGAACAATTCGTGTTTTGCTTCCTATTTATTGTACAGCGCTGCGTAATATGTTGGCGCAATATAAATCCAATAACTAATAATAATAATAATGTTTTGGAACCAAATCCCTCATTTGTCCTTCTTCCTCAGTGTCCCCTCTTCAGACTGGATTTGAATAAGTCCATCTATTAATCTAATAAAATGTTTATGTTTTGCTAAACACTAAACATCAAAATAACTGCTTTTGCTTATTTTCACATACAAATATGAGGGAAGCATGGGAACTTTTCTCATGAGATCTCTTCTCATCTTATACTCTGTACCATGGATTCCACTAGTGATGTAAAATATCCTCCATCTTTATTGAATAATGGGAATATTCATCATTTCATAAATATGGTATACAATTCTGTCAATAAATAGCCACCCATTGAGAAATGTAAAATACACACAAAACATAATGTTAACCTATGAGTGGACTTCCACCAAAAATTGTGATAGTTGTGATAATCAAAATGTTTGGCAATTGGCACAATTTGACTTAAAAATACCTGTTCATCCCTTGATAAACAGGTCGTTCTTTCTGTCATGTCCACCGTAACCTTTTTTCTGCAGTAACTTAATTAGAGAGCTTCCGATTGAGCCAGCATTACATCGAGTATTTGAAAAAAATAGGCTGCAAATACAAGCGTCCTCTCAGGGGCATAACTAGAATTCACTTCCTCTCCCCCTCCCCCGCAAATCTTTGGATGGGGCCCTCTTCCTCTCTGCCCCCCTCGCACACATGGCGTACAGAAAACGCATACAGAAAACCCGACAGACGAGTGCACTCCCAGCCTCAGCTTATCCCACTCACTCACTCTGTCCATCTCTGATGGAGCACAACTTGCTCTGCAGACTTCTCCAGCATCACTGCAGAGCACTTAGGGAGGGGGTGGAGAGGTTGGGGGCTCGGCACTGTACACAAGACCATGCTGCACACTGAATAGGGACTGTCTACAAATCTTTGTCTGCAAAACTCTTGTATGATTCATTATCAGCAACTGAGCAGAGGCAGTCATTAAAAGAATTGAGCAGACAAAAGAAAACTTTTTCTCTCTGTGCTTTAGTTGTCAGTGTCTCAGGACAGGGAAAAGAAACTTCTCCCCCCCCCACACACACAGGGCCCCCTGCTGCTCCTGGGCCCCCCTGCGGCTTCATCCCTTGCAGGGTCTATTGTTAAACCCCTGGGTCCTCTACTTACTAAAAGGAGATTGTTTGTTAAGGTGGCCATACACTGGTCGATTTGCCATCAGATCGACCAACAGATAGATCCCTCTCTGATGGAATCTGATCAGAGAAGGATCGTATGGCTGCCTTTACTGCAAACAGATTGTGAATCGATTTCAGCATGAAACCGATCACAATCTGTGAAGCTGCCGCTGCTGCTGCCCCCCCCCCCCCCCCGCATACATTACCTGATCCGGACGGAGCGACTCCCCCGGTCTTCACTGTCTTCTTCTCCGCGCCTGGCTCCGAGTCCGGCAGGCTTCACTGAACTTCCTGTCTGGGGGAAGTTTAAACAGTAGAGGACGCTCTACTGTTTAAACTTCCTGCCGGGACAGCGCGGAGAAGAGGACAGGGGAGAGAGCGGGGACTCACGCTGGCTAAGCAGGTAATGTATTGCCGCTGTATTGCGTCGGTCGTCAGGCATTCGAATGCCGCTATTGACGCACTCCCGACCTGCCGGCGATCGAGCAAAATCTTTTGCACGGACGGATCGTCAGGAATCGCCGGGAACGATTGATTTCGGATGGAAATCAATCGTTCTACCAGCGTTTGCGCAACGATTTCACAGCAGATTCGATCACAGTGATCGAATCTACTGTATATCGGCAGGAAAATCGTTAGGTGTATGGGCCCCTTTAGTTGAGTCTTGTATTGAATGTGTTGAAACATGGATGAATTATTGACGTTTTAACAACTCTGGATTTTGGACATATGGATTTGGACTATGTTTTTGGGTTGTTTTT
Organism: Hyperolius riggenbachi; assembly: GCF_040937935.1. Lineage (NCBI taxonomy): Eukaryota > Metazoa > Chordata > Amphibia > Anura > Hyperoliidae > Hyperolius > Hyperolius riggenbachi. The sequence goes on from NC_090650.1 coordinate 360,297,777, forward strand.
AATGTGCTTTTAAAATGTTTTAAACTACTTATAACAGTTTATAAAATAATATAACATATATCAACAAAAATATGTAATAAAAAAAGCATATATATATATATATATATGTATATATATATATATATATATATATATATATATATATATATATATCAACAAAAATATGTAATAAAAAAGCAGTATTATATATTTTGTACATGAAGACAACTGTTTGTATCTCTGAAAATTGTTTCATCCAACAAACACAATATTTAGTCGTCATGTATTTACAGCATTACGTTTTTAGGTCCCTAAGCAGCCAAAAGAGTGTTACATTCCCACCATCCTTGATTCCTTGTGACCATAGAACAGAATTATAGTCACATGTTCCATTCTGCTACAAATTGATTAGCAACACTATTAAAAGTTCAAAGTACAAAAAAGGACCTGAACGGGTTAATGTTTTTTTTAACAGTAGTATTGAATTTTCAAAATTATTACTGCAGTGGATGCTTCCACAACACAACAACCCCCCCCCCCCCCCCCCAAGAAACTCCACCGGCGCCCTTCTCTTATGACCAACCCTTACACTCTCACCACCCAACCCACCCAAGGTCGTCATGTGGCCAACCATCCACAGAAGAAATGGCACCAAAAATGCTAACAAGGGGACCAATGTTTCCCCAACTCTACCATAACAGAATTTTCATTATTTAATTACAAACGCACCTCTTGAGTTAAGTGGTGAGAAGCAGAGTACTCTGAACAGAGAACCCATATCTTGTAAAACTTCTGGGGGCAATTACAGTTCAAATATATTACTTTATACCACAGTATGGCCTTGTTAACGCCTTTAGCCCACAACGAGATTGAAGGAGACAGTTCTGCAAATGATCACAGTACTTTATGTGGGAGTCATCGGGGATCTTAAAGATCTGATCCATCGTGATGGTCATTATCACCGCGCATCACCAAACATAGTTTATGGGATTGCGTGCCTGTACCCACATCACGAGATTGCGGTAACAATCTCTCATTGCGCAAAAAAAATCACTAGTTGTCTGAAAAACTGCGGTAAAAATTGCGTAGGAGGTATGGGTCTTAAGGCCAGAGGTTTGGATGAAGTCGTGACAGATTTCCACTCTAAAATAAAAGTAGATAATGACATTTATTAATTGAAGTCTTTAATGCATGCTGCAGGAGGTGGTCCTATGGAGTATGGGTTAAAGGGGGAAGATAAAATAAAATAAATAAACGTTAGCTTGAGGCAGCACTTTGGAAAACACTTATATGTTTTCTCAGGGTGAACCACCAGAAGATCTAGAGTGTGCAAGATAAAAGATTTCTTTGTGACCTCAGCAGAATTCAGTTCTGAGAAGTTCCTTAATGTTTATGTGTATTCTTACGCTGACAAATTATTATTGTTTATCATGATAGATAATGGCCTAAGGCCCACGCACTGTAGGCATCTCTAGCCAAAAAACATACACACTGTCAGGACAGACTCCTGACATTCCTTGTCTCAGTCAAACACATATTTCAAAAGCCTCACTGCCTACAGTCATGTTGTACAAACCAGATTATTATTATTATGTTTGTTTATAAAAAACGACACGTAGTTGAAGGAATCACTGTACTAACACTTAGCAACCAACCATCCTGTCCCCTGAGGCTGAGAGGTAAACAGAAAAACCTGTTGGGCCTCATTGCAGACATAGCAGGTTCCCTTTAAATACCACTTTTTTGTGTAAATAATGCAGTGAATGGACAATTGAATGGACAACTACTGGTTTATTCGGTTGCACACTCTAGACAAGAATGATTGACTTGAAAACTTGCCTCTGCAGGGACTGCAGAACTTTTAACAATTTAAAATGGAGCAAAGAACCAAGTATGCAAACATGTCCAATATCATTCAAACTTGATATGTTGCAGATTATGGGAACATTCGTTAATGGTATATGGCCTTTAAACTGCAATTTGTCTGTGTTCACATCCACTACCTACCCCCCAACGCCTAGTCATCTGTACAGTTGACAATGAGTTCTGCTGCTACGTGGGAGGAGGAGGGACAAGGGAGCAGTGCAGATGTGACATCACACGTTGGACAGGGCGAGCGGCTTGCACAAAGCAATTGGCCGTTGCTTGGCTGAGTTGATCAGCCAAGTGGATCGATAGCCAAGTGGTGGTCGCTCATGGGGGGGGGATTGTCTATCGTTATCGCCCACCTCAGCAGACTTTTATCATGTGTGTGCACAGGCCTTAAAGTCACTGGCCTCTTCAATCCCCTGGCCAGGCATTTTTATATGCATTTAAAAGAACTTTAAATGGCTGAGTTTGCAATGCTACCTTATTGTGCTAATACAAAATGCTGCTTGGCTAGACTGAAAGGCAGTCTGTGTTCTTTCTAAACTCCCATCCCACTATTAGGCCTCGTTCACATTACAAACGCGGATGGGCACGCACGCGAAACGCAACACGTACAAACGCACGCCATCCGCGTTTGTATGCGTTGCGTGGCTGATCCCATCACTGAAAAGTGAATGGGACAGCCACGCGTTTTTGCAAAAAATGCGTGCAGCATGCGTTCCCGGACCGCACAGGTCCGGAACGCATGCAGTGTGAACATCAGACATTGCACTCTATGCAATGTCTGATGTCGTGCGTGTCGGCCACCTGCACGCGTTTCCAAAACGCGGCTGGAAACGCGTGCAGTGTGAACGGGGCCTTTCCCACCTAAAGTAGTCAGGGAAGAGCTGGAAGGAACTAACTGCTCTAATTAACTACTGGCCACCAGGGGAGTGTTCCAGACTGACTTGAAGTGAGGAGTTATCTGTAGGTCAATAAACAGCACAGAGGCGCTACACGTGCTTGTGACGAAATTCTCTTTGTCCCCACCATATTGCCTGATGAAGCGGGCTGTGCCTGCGAAACATGTTGCATCCTTTGGGTACCTTTAAATAAATGTGTTTATATTAATTCAGACAGTCTATTGGTGTCTGCTTCCTGGAGGTAAGTCCACCACTTCCTCCCAGCAACTTTTTAAATTTTTTTATCATATTTTATCCTGCTGGCGCCTTTGTTCTCCTAATACAATAAAGAGAACAGATCTAACTAGAAAAACAGACTATTTATCTTACAAATATTACCGTTACTCCAACTTTTTTTTATACATAATTTAAAAGCTACTGGTCTATTTTATTGTAGAAAACCTACTTTTTTTTTTTTTACAAACTTTTTATATGGAATATTTAATTATTATCAATTTAAATTAATTAAAAATGATCAAATGCATTTAAAATACTTTTCCGTGAGCTGGGGCTCTAAGAAGTCAGTAACTGTGAATATAGCATCTGGGATGTGTGGTGGCTGAAATCATTTCTATACCTTCTGTGAATATTGCCAGGCCACTGTTTTAAAAGGAAAGGACAAGTCCAGATGTTGAGTGTGTGTTTCTGGAAATTATGGGGATGAGGAGCAATCATATGGAAGCTGCCGAGACCGCCAGGATGTATGAATAAATGCAAACTTTCCCCCAGAAACTTTTTTCATGCACAAATTACTGTAAAAAAACATTTTCTTCAATGTATATAAAACTGCATAAATTGGGGCTTTAATAGAATTCTGTGACGTGTCACTGGATTGGGACCTCTTTAAGAATACCATTTGTTCTTTATACTTTTTGTTAAATATTCTAGGAACAACATTTCTGATACTCTTACACTGCAGCTATGGAGCACAGATTTCATTGATGCTTCAGTGCCACTATCTTGGTTATTGACAAACCCTAACCGGTCCCATTACCGGTAAGTCTCCTTCTCTATGTCTCGCTCTAAATCCTAACATTATTTCCTTTCTAATCCCTAATTCTAAGCTCCCTCAACATTAGCCCCCTGTTGACACCTATCCCTAAGCTACCTTTCTTGACTTCAAACCCTAACCTTTTAAATCTAACATAACCTAGCCCCACCATAATTCTAACTTCACCCTATTTATCAGCGTGCAACTTTGTAAAGAAAAAAAAAACTTTCAGCATTGGTTATGTTAAAGTTAGAGGCTAGTGCCCAAGCCAAGCAACCCCACTTCTGGGATCCCATAGTCTTATTTTGGTTTCTGGTAATCTGGGTTTAAAGTTTTGACTATCAAAAGATATCCTCCTATCATAAAGACAAATCTCAACTAATATCACTCACTTTTTATCTGTTCCCTGCAAGTTTGCAACCACATGTTTCTCAGCCATGCAGATGTTTTATAACCACTTATTAGTTATCAAAATCTAGTGTTATTACTGTCAGACAGCCTTAACTACCGATAAGCTATCATATAGAGCATAGAATCCTTACGGTGAGGAAAAAAATACAGCAACACAGCCTATTTCTATGTATGATTGTAACTGTTATTTCAGGCTCCCTATAACCAGAAGCTGGATAAAACATTCACCAAATTGGGCCAGGGCTACAATTACATCTGTGTCCAGAGTTGGGCTTTATGCTGTGAATGTTACTCTTGTTAATATGTACACCACAGAAAGATATGCCACACTGGATGGCAGTTTGTTTTGCTTTTTAAGAAAATGCTAGTCTTTGGCTGATTGCTCATTCCATAGCTTTGCTATAGCTGAAGCACAGGCATGCAGATTGGGATATAGGACTTTAAAGGGAACCAAGCGCCACTTTTTTTCCTGTAGTTTGTCCTGGTTTCTAATAGCTACATGAGCTGCCATGTTCCCCTCCCCCCCTTCTAGCTGCCTATTATTTATCCAGGGATAAGATGTAAAGATAGCATCTGTGGCCTCTCTAAACTCTTTGAAGCATAGTGTCCTATCTCTCCAACACTTCCACCCCCTGCTGATGAAAGCTTTTGTTTGCTCTCTGCTAATGTGTTCAGTAAAATAATTACATCAGTCCTTATCTGCCTGAAATTTATGTGGTCAGAAAGGCCTCAGAAGTAGGATAATAATAAAGCTCTCTGCTAAACTTTTAAATGTAAAAAGAAGAGGTAAATTGAATGGGTTGTTTTTAATAATGAGCCACATTGTAGGCATGCATGTTTAATGTGCTATTGAGATGCCCGGGGTGCTAAAAATTGTGTGTGGTTCACTTTAATGAGTGTCTTTTGGGGGGCACTGGACTGAACTGAGCGTCGTGTCCAAGATCAGTGACACACTAACTAGAGAACTCATGGAGTATCTGACTGAGAAAAATGTCTGTAACCAATCAGTGTCTCCTTCAAACAATCTATCCTGCCCCAATAACAGAAAAGCTGATTCGTTTCTAGTAAAGGAGATGAAAATGATTTTGCATTCAGGCACTTCACCTAGGAAGAGTGATCAAGCCCGAAGGCAAAGCCTGACATTTCCAGTACGACAGATTCCAACAAGGTTTATAAATTATTTCCTTGGGAAAATCAATTTGTCATTTATAACGTGAGTTAAAAATGTTTACAGCTGTCTGAATTATTATTTTAGCCACAAAAATTCAAGACGGGACATGCAGAGAAAGCTGGACTGGAAATGCGTTCAGCTGGATGAAGCTTTAAGAGCGTAAAGCTGAGCTAAAAATACTTCCTAGCGAAGCAGAGGTTAACTGTAAAAAATAAGCAATATAATAAAAATTCAACTTGACCTGAACTGTGGTGTTTTTCTACCTCAAGCCGACACAGTGAGGAGCAGTTATGTGCTGGCAGGGACTCCCCATGCAACGGCGCAAAGCATTACTAAGATACAATCTAAAGTATTGGAATTTTTATATGAAAGCGCCATATAAAATCTCACTTTAAGAATCGAGCTTTTTACAGTGGAGGTCACTTGCTCATACGCCTGATTTACATTTATTTACATGACTTCTTTTATGTGGTATAATAAACGTAAGACGAAACCTCTTCTCCATGTCTCCATCATTTTGGAGATGTCACGGTAACCTCAGGCTCATTACAGCATGGCTTTATAAGGCAAGATAAGTTAAAGGAAAATAATTATATTATAGCTAAATTTCCCATTATTTCATTACGGGATGACATCGGCCGCAGACTGTTAAAATAAATTATCTTGGCGTATACGCATGACATTTAACCATTCTAACACTATAATAGAAGCAGTTTATTTATAACAAAAAAGAATTACAGGAAAATGCTATGGACTGTTTGGAATTAGGATACACCAAGGAAATAAAAATAAAAAAAGCCTTCTTGCCGTAATAGGCCACCATGTTCTGATCACAGACTTTAGGTGAACAGAGGTGAATGCTCTTTCAGCTTCAGAATGAATGTCTATGCTCCAAGCAGACACCCCGGTGCCATACATCTCTCTCAGGGGAACAATAGCGATTGGCTGGGAAAATTCATCCCAGCTGTTCAACTTTCTCCTGAGAATGATCAGCCAGCCGTGTCTGCTCTCACAGGAACATGACTGAAGATACAAGGTGGCCATAGACCACAGATGAAGGTGGTGCAGGCAGGCATCTGTTCTATGTAGGAAGTAGTGGGAGAGGAAGAGGCCTAAACACCAGATCAGCTTAAGTTTGCAAGTTCATAACAATTTTGCCCATTTATTTTTGCTTGTACCTCAGGCAAGACATTCATACCAAATACAGAAGAAAGCAACTGAATCAAGTGACTTACTTCACTTATTAGCTCAACTTTGAGGGTTGATCCACGCTATGATGAACCAGCCAGAGGAGAGATCATACCCAATGCACTGTACCTGCTCTAGTAAACTATTGAAGATGCTCACAATGTCTGCAGAGCTGAAACATGCTATATCAGATGATGAAAATAATTCACTATCTGATGAATATGGTGCAAGTTATGAATGCCCATTGTGGTATTATAACAGACAAACCTGTACTGGGGAAAATTGATTTAAAGGAGTACTGTAGGGGGGTCGGGCGAAAATGAGTTGAACTTACCTGGGGCTTCTAATGGTCCCCCGCAGGCATCCTGTGCCCGCGCAGCCGCTCACCGATGCTCCGGCCCAGCCTCCGGTTCACTTCTGGAATTTCAGACTTTAAAGTCTGAAAACCACTGTGCTCGCGTTGCCGTGTCCTCGCTCCCACTGATGTCACCAGGAGCGTACTGTGCAGGCCCAGTATGGTCTGCGCCTGCGCAGTACGCTCCTGGTGACATCAGAGGGAGTGAGGACACGACAACGCGGGCGCAGTGGTTCTCAGACTTTAAAGGGCCGGAGCATCAGTGAGTGGCTGCGCGGGCACAGGACGCCTGCGGGGGACCATTAGAAGCCCCGGGTAAGTTCAACTCATTTTCCCCCAACCCCCTACAGTATGCCTTTAGGGTGCGTATACATCTATGACACATCTGTGACTGATGTCACCCGTGGTGGATCGAGAGGGGACCCGGCTATTCAGGTAACATCACTGGGCCAGGTTGCACAGATGCGAAGTTAGCTGCATAGCTGGCGATGTACTCTATTGCTATGCGGGGGGGGGGGGGGGGAGATGCAACAGAGCAGCAGGTGCATGACATCATGGGGTGGGTGGGGGAGAGCAGTGCGTAATAGAATCGGCCATTGCTCACCCCAGGTGGTCCGACTGGCAGATCGCTTGTGGGGCAGCGATCAGACGTTACTCCACATGTGCCTGATTATCAAAAAAGGCCTCAGATGATCTTATATAACAGATTAGAAAATCTCACCCAATTACTGTTTTCTTTCCTGATAAGTGCTTCAGTCTTCGAGGCAGGACTTCTTGGCACCTGGCACATGCTGCGTAGCACCTGAGTTTGGAGTGGCTATAGCCGCGTATGCTAGACCCCAAATTACTTCTCCCTCTGAGTTGTTACGTCTTTTGGCTCACCCTGCGCCAAAGTGACTAGGCAGCAAACTGCCATGCATGCTTCAGTTTATGCTTTCTTGGTGCCTCCCCTGTACATAGCACAAACCATAGCTGCTCAGCTGATAAAAATGCTCATTGGACAATCATGTCTTGTCAGGTTGTCAGATGTGGAGATACAAGCATATGCAAACATCATGGTTATATGAATAGAGTTGTGAGACAGGACTGTGGTCCTAAGAGAAGAAACATTTGTCATCAAAATGGATTTTCTAATCAATCTAATTTTATTTATCTGATAAATCTATTGACCAAGGATGTCTGTTTGCCATAGACATAAGACTGTTGCCTTAACCAGTTAAAAACAGCTGGAGTGTGCTTGGATGTCCTTATGTTCACTGAAGGTTCTGCAGGTGCAGGACACCACCTGACTTATATTCATATCAACACGTAAACCAAAATGCTTGGCTTGTGCGACTGTGTGTGTGCTTGTGTGTGTGTGTGTGTGTGTGTGTGTGTGTGTTGTGGTGCTGCACATGCGTGTGTGCGTCAATTGATACCAGGAGCCATCAGTTTTCCCAGAATCTGTGGTAGCTGGACAAGGTTTTCTGGTCTGTCTGGATCCTTTTTCAACCTAAGTAACAATTTTACAGCATGTAGTCAGCTGTGATTATAGGCTCCTGTCATATGTATGGGCATCATAACTATCATGGAAATAGCAGCAGGCATCCAGACAGCAGGCTGATCCTCTTGCTATTACTAATACTATTTCAGCTCCTCTGGAAAGATTATTGGGGTACAAAGCAACTCACTAATTTAATAAGGTAGCGCCTAGCCTATTCATGTCCAGGTTAGTATTCCAATTTATCCCAAACTTGTTTTTAAAGGACAACTGAAGTGAGAGGGATATGGAACCTGCCATATATTTTTTTAAAGTAATACCAGTTGCCTGGCTATCCTGCTGATCCTCAGCCTCTAATACTTTCATCCATTGACCCTGAACAAGCATGCAGCAGATCAGGTGTTTCTGACATTATTGTCAGATCTGACAAGATTATCTGCATTGAATAACGGGAGTAGTAGAGGCGCCAAACAAGTATAAAATAGGTTAAAAACCGTCTAAAAGGAGGGAAATGGGTGGATTCACCTCCCCCACATATACAAATGACCAGGCTAATATAGCCGTAATATTTTATAATTATATTTATTAAAACAATTCTCCAATAGTGATGCAACGCGTTTCACGGGCAAACATCCCGCTTCATCAGGCAATATGACAAGGTTTTGATTTGGCTCTCGGTTTTCTCATTTTTTGTCTTTCTAAGATTATCTGCATGCTTGTTTCTGGTGTACTACAGCCAAATAGATCAGCATGGCTGCCAGGCATCTGGTATTGTTTTGAAGGAAATAAAAATGACAGCCTCTATATTCTTCTGACTTCAGTTGTCCTTTAAAATAAAAAGTATTCCTTGCTTTTAAGAGCTCTGATTATTATACCAGAGTACATGTATATTGTGTATAATCAGAAGGCCTCAAAGCCCCTAATATGTCTGAATCTTTTACTCAGCAATGGCAGTATGAAGTCTTAGTACTTCTTCAGTACACACAAAGAAATCTGATTCCCAAACCTATATATAAATATATACTGACTATTGCCTAATTAGTTCATATATGAGTAGATAATGATGATACAGTAGATTACATAATGATGATACAGTAGATTACATAGATTACAGAATGATGATACAATGGATTATGTAGATTAAATAATGATGATACGGATATTGTTTAATCCGCTATAGTAGAATATCGGTAATTTTACTGATATTCTACTATCAACCTCTGATCCCTAATTCTCTCTTGATACCTCTGCTATCTAGGCCTAACTGTAACCACCCCACCTACTCCTAACCCAAACTACCCCCCTCCTGCTTCTAGGCCTAACCCTAAATTTCTCCTATTTATGACTAACCCCAACTACTCCTAACACTAACCTCGTCCCATTTATGCCTAACACTAACCACCCCCACCTACTCCTAACCCTAACCATTAAAAGTCATGAATTATGGGAAGTTGGGCACCTCAGGTGCCCGCTATTGTAGTCTCAGTTTGTATAGCGGGCCACCCCAGCACCAGAGATTTTATTGGGTGCCGGAAGTGTCAGGGAAGTTTGGGGGGTGCCATAGGCTTCTATGTTAATAACCAGGATTAGGGGCTTTATCTGAGGTGCCTGATAAAATAGCAGGTGCCGGGGCTGCCCACTATACAAACTGCAGCTATTGTAATGGTGTGGGCTATTTTATCAGATGCTTCCAGAGCCCAAATTTCCTGTTATAACTGCTAATCACAGCTATAAACATAGGTGCCTATAGCAGTGCACAAATGTCTTGCTTTGGGTGCCACCGCGTATTGGGTGAATGAAAATACACAAGAATATTGTAAGTTCAGTGGATGTCAAACATTCCTGTCATAGAAAAAGGTTCATGAAATTTGGGGTAATGCTGCTCATGGCAAGAAAGACACATGCCCCATTGCACTATTTCTCTTATCTGTTCTAAACCTGTTATAGCTGTCCCCGAAAATCTCAGATTAACTGCTACCTGCTAGAAATTATCTTCCAAATGAACACAGAACTACACACCGGAAGTGAAATCAATGTAAAAACCTGCATGCCACATCTGGTTCTGCAGTGAATGTCACAATTAGTGAATACCGGGAAATCTAGCCTGCTGGATTTTGTAGCATACACATTAGAGCACTAGAACTTTTTAAAACAGTTAACATTACACCATTGGTATTTACAGAATACTCAAGCAGCTTGAGGGGACCCAGAACCACTTAGAAAGTATAGGGGACTAAAAGAGACTGAAAAGCCCTTCTACTAAAAATCAACGCTCAGTGTAATTAGCCTTCTTAACCACTCTGCGACCGCCTAACGCAGGATGGCGGCCACAGAGTGCCTTCCTCGTTCCTCAATCACGCCATAATGCATGACTCTCGCAATGTGCGAGATTTGCAGGGAACGAGTGCTCACGCGTTCCCTGCAGTAAACAGAGCAGGGCCGCCACGATCAGCCTGCCAGCCGCAATCGGAGCTGGCAGGCTGCTATTAAGTGATAAAATGATGAAAACCATTTGTACAGCGCTGTGATCTAGAGCAGCGCTGTACAGAGGACAGCCTTGTCACTTAACTGTCCCTCCAAATGGCTCACAATCTGATCCCTATCATAGGCATACGCCTATGGATGTGTAGTGTAGTGGATGTGAGTAGTCTAGGGTAATTTGGGGAGGGGGGGGGGAATAAAAGCAATAGGTTTTTTTATATATAATAATTTTTAATTAAAAAAAAAATCGCAGCAGTCAGATACCTCCAAAAAAAAGCTCCATTAGTGGGAAGAAAAGGAGGTAAAATTCAGTTGGATGCTAAGTTGTATTGCCGAGCAATAAACTGTTAGGCTAGAAACCCACTAGGAGCGCTTTTCTGAGCGCTTTGTGATTTAAAAAGCTCTAGCTAATGTAATGCTATGGGTGTGATCCCACTTGAGTGATGTGATTTTATAAAAATCTCCCATAGCATTGCATTACCAAGAGCTTTTTCAAATCACTCACGCTTACAAAGCGCTCCCAGTGGGTTTCTGGCCTTAAAGTTGTAAAATGCTGAATTGTAAAAAATGGCCTGGTCACTAAGTGGCTATAAACCTCTGGTCCTCAAGAGGTTAAAACAGAAGGTATTTGCAATAATTTAGCTTGTGAGCAATTGTGGTTTCCCATGATGCACCCCTGAAGCCAGGCTTACATCCAGAACTTGGGATTTAGGGATAAATTTATTTAGTACTAAGAAAAATATAAAATCACTGAAAATTGGACCTCAGACAACCATATTATTTTTTAGAGCAAATAAGTAAAATAACAAAAAATTAAGAATGATGAGAAGAAAAGAACATTTTAAAAAAAGGTCTAATTAAATATGGTGGCAGGAGATGTGAGAAGAATGCTGGTGTAGGGAGACAGCTTGAAAGTGCAAGTAGAAAACTGATGTGAAAAAAAGTAGTGGTGGCTGCAACTGAACTCTACGCTTTTCCTAACTGGAAATAACGCCTGTGTCCGAAAATGTTATTCAAGTAAACAGAGCAATAGGTAACAGTACTGCGCACTTGCCAAACTGATCAAAATATGATCACTCTTTACAGATATGGCAGAAGAAGTGGCAATTATATATTTAAAGATGAATACATTTAAGAAGGGGGAGGAGGGGATTGGTGGGTCTCCACATAACCACAGAAAATGTAAATCTATTGGTACATGTGTGAATTTTAAACCTATAGACAAGTTGAATCAGGCCAGCATGTAATATTTTAGATTTGTAACCCTTTAATCCAAAATAAGACTTAAGGTGCCCATTACCGAGACAATGCCCCAAGCAATCAAAGGTTTAGTCGATCTCAGTTTCAAAATGATTATTTTAGCCTGATCAAATAGCTTAAAAATGTTCTCTTCATTATTGTGATTGAATGATTGTTTCCCATTGATCACAACCATTGGATAGGACACTCAATCGTTTGTGAAATTGGTTAAAGGGGCTGAAAGAGACCAAAAAGCCTCCTTACTAAGATGCCATGCAAAGCAGAAGTTTGTCTTCTTAAAACAGGAGGTATTTGCGATTATTCAGGTTGGAGTGATCTCTGGACAACAAAGAGATGATTTTCATATTCAGCAGTGATGTACTGTGGGACACCTCATATGCTCACTCCAACCTGAATAATCGCAAATACCTTCTGTTCCACAAACATGCAAGTCACACTTTGGTAAACAGGACTGACCACTTAGAGGCCTGTTTCCACTACACACAGATTGGATTCAGAATGGATACAGAAAAACTGACTCCAATGAATGCCTATGGGAAAATATGCATCAGAAAAATTGTGTTTAGTGGAAACAGGCCCATAGGAATTCATTGCAATCAGTTTTTCTGCATCCAATCTGCGTGTAGTGGAGACAGGCCCAAAGAGATAGAAAGTGAAGGACTGCACTTCTCCTTTCTAGGCCTTACTAAATAAGTCTTTGAATGTTATTGTTCATATTGAGCTATAAGGGAATTTGTAGGCAACAATGTTCCCATGTTTCATTTACAGACATATTGGGAATGTAATAATATCAACCAAGCAGAAGAAACACCTATTTCATAGAACCTCCATACACTTTTATATGTGAACTTGGAGTCCCATAACAAGAAGAAGAATTCCAAACACAGAACACCAATTCCCTAGCAGAAAACTAGCAATGAGGGAGAGGAGTTGCATTGAATTTCTACTCCACATAACACCATACCGGTCTCAGTGCAGGCTGACTCTGACGCCGCTTTCAGACAAACTCTGTAAAAGCCATTTTGCATTTTCCAGTGAAAACACCTATTTATACAATACAGACAACGTTTTTTTTTCCAGTGATGAACTATTGACATCTTTTCACAGAATGGATTTGCATAAGTGAAATTAATGTGAAGTGGACAAATTTAAATTAATCTATTTTATTTTAACTTTAAACAAAGCAGCAGGCTTTGCAATGAAGACACATTTTCACTCAATCCTCTAAGCAGCCTCTGAAAACTCTGAGAAAGCAGAAGCTGATTACTTAGTCATTTTTTAAATGGCAAAATCTTGTGATGTGGGTACAGGTGCACGATCACGTGAACGTCACTTAGCATCGCGCGGTAATAATGACTGTCACGGAGGATTGGATCTTTAAGATCCCAGACGACTTCTGTGCAAAGTACCGCGATTGCTTGAAGTCTCGTTCATGCCTGTTGTTTAATGTTGCGTAACCGTCAGCTGGAAGCTGGATCAGAAAGCAATCGTCATCAGGGGGACGTCGCTGGATCCATCTTCCTCGTCATTGTGGTGAGTATTCAGCTTAAGGGCCCAGATGTCAGTGACCGTCTCTCCAGTGATCCACCATATTGAAAAAACACTGATCAACCACTATTGTAGTTCCTTCTACATCTTGCTGTGAGCCTTCTCCTTCCTCCCCTCTCTCCATTGGGCAGAACAGGTATGACAGAGACAAGCAGTGTGTTTGTACAGAGAGCTCTGGTACACTATCACCCAAAAGCACCAGGAGTGACAATAATCCTAAATGTATACAACCCAGGGATGGCTGTACTCCTCTTTTAAAGCCAATGACCCATATGCAATTCTCTTTTTCTCCTGAGTTTTCTCTTTGGCAATATTTTCACACCTTGTAAATAAAATGTTTTTTAAACCACCAGCAAACAAGAAAAAACGAAATAATTTGAATAGTACTTTTTTTCACCTACTTTAATATTAATTTATCAATTACAGAGCGCTGAAAAATTATTTTAAAAAGAAACTGAAAAATTATCTCCTAAGAGAGAACTCAGGAGAAAAAGTTAATTTCATATGGGCCGATATGGGCCAATGTGGGCCAATGTGTCTTGAATTATGACCATTTGCTGATAGCAGTGCTGGACCATGTTGTTAAGTGACAGTGAAAAAGTAGTTTATGATTAATTTTGCTCTGGGAGAAATGTACATTTATATGTATGCATTTTACATTTTACAATTGTTTGCAATAGTTGTCCTTTAATAATAAAAGCCAATAAGATTGTACAGCAGCTAAATTACTTTAACCCCACGTATCTTGAGAAGGTGTAGTGGTTTGTTTTGAAAAGATCAGGCAAACTAAATAATGTTTTCCTTCTAGACCTGAGTACATACAGTATCATCATGAGTGAGAAAGTGCCACAGTCACTGTAAAGTGACAGTACAGAGCTTGAAGTGATCTCAGAATCAGAATCAGAATCAGAATCAGAATTTATTATCTCCAAGTACAACGGTGGATTGTACCCGGAATTGGTTTTGGCGCATACAGGGTTGTCGATGTAAAGAGAAACAAGAAGCAGCATACGGATAAGCATGGTACATACATAGACAGGGGACAAGCATACATAGGACAACATTACAGCTTGTGCGTACAATTAAGCAGAGTACAGCATTGCATACAGTTAAGCATGGTGCATACATATAAGCAATAAAAAGCAAAAACAAAAGCAAAACAGAGCATTACAGCATACACGTACAGTTAACATAGTACAAACATAGCAAAACGTACACCGATAACAGGAACAGAAAAGAGTGGGACTGGAGGAGCAGCCTGAGAGCTGATATGAGCGCTGCCATTTTCGGCACTGGACGCTACACAGCGACACGCTCCCAACAAGACAGGTGCTACCGATTGTCCGCGAAAGTAGAAAGAAGGCTGAGAAAGCTGAGGGGCATCATAATGGAGGCGGACAGCAGAGTTTACGCGGACCAGGTTGATTTCAAGTCTGCCCGGCTGGTAATGAGGGTGCAGACACAGTGGGGGCCCTGTGGGGCCAGGCCGCCAGGAGGCAACTTTGCTGGGCCGCAGCGGTGGTGGACGTGGGGCTGGTGGACCTTGGTGGTGGGAGGACACTGATGCTCAGATGCAGCAGCCAGTTCCACTGAGAGGGGGGCAGCATCACCTCCTCTGTGCGATGGGGCAGTAAGCAAAGGTAGTGGACCTGGCAGCCAGTGGGAAATTTAGCCCCCGGCTTGTGGCCTAGTGCAGGTAGGATGTAGGTGGCCGGGAGGTCAGCAGCACAGACCTTGAGAGACGATGTTGTTGTCTGGTGGATCAGCAGCGGGCCGGTGCAGCTGCAGATGGATGGATCTGTGAAGTGGCAGTGGTGTGCTGGTGTATCCAGCAGCGGCAGGCCTGCACTGAGGAGCTGAAGAGCCCGCTTCTCCCCTGCAGACTGTGGCAGTAACATTGTTGTGGCTGGTAGGCTCCTTCCCAGCTTGGAGCACATTGCTCCCTTCTCTGCTCGGATGATCAGCTGACTGCCAAGCGCATCCTAGTCAGCTGATTCAGCGCAAGCCAGCAGCGGGCCTGGGACAGTGGTGTCGGAGGATCCAGCGCTGCACGCGGCCGACAGATGAAAAGAGGCGATCCCGGGGCGTGATCCACCCAGCGCTGACCCAGGCATGGGCGCGATCCGCCGAGCACCCGGTCAGTGGCAAGGTTCCCCAGGCTGTGTGGCTGCGTTTCAGGCAGCTGGCTGGACTGTCGAGAATGGCAGAGTCCCCGCAGCCCGCAGAAGCCGAGCACGTGGCCAATCAGCTGGCATTCCGCGGCCCGCTCAAAAACTCCGCGACCCACCGGCTCACACGTGCGACCCCCGCCATCCCCGCATCTTCCCCCGCATCCTCCCCAGAGAGGGAGAGAGAGCAGGCGAGGGATCGAGGGGAGAAAGGAGAAAAAGACCGGAGCCCTGCGGCCGCGCCATCTTGTGTCGTTACTCTGGTAAGAAGTTCAAAGGACCAGTGGCGTAACTACAATTCATGCACCCCTCCCCCCAACGAAACATAGATGGAGTCCCCAAATGTTCACACCCCTTCCTTGGCACCCTTCGCGCCCTTGGGGCCCATCTCACAAAAAGACCTAAAACAATTGTGGCCATCATAATCTTCACACCAATAACAAGTGTAGCTACAAAACAGCTGATCTGAAGTATAGTCCTCTGTATAAGAGGAAGGGAAGGTTAGCAGTTGAGGCCCCCCTACAATCGCAGGGTCCTTCCCCTCTAGTTACGCCCCTGCAAAGGACCTGCCTACATGTAACAGAGATCATTTGTTAGCCAATTTATCGAACTATGTTGACTTTCTTTACATATATTGGTGCCCGTAATGACAGCGCAATGGCATATGCAAGTGGCAGTCACCATTTCCATAAAAGTGGTGGTTCCTTTGTAAAATACATGCACTGAGGTCACTTCATCTAACCGTATTCCTAAAGTTATTATATAGGGATCATGTGGACTGCATACATGAAAATTACTTGACACTACTTATTTCCTTTGGTTTCCTAAGCCTGATGAACATGAACATTTATACAGTTACTAGTAACTTAGAATTCAGAATATTGCGATCGCTTATTGTTCTACAGGGTAAGCCTGTTTAAGGAGCAGTAACCCTTAGCAACCAGTCTAAATACACCACCAGCAAACCCACTCACAAAACCTCTGTTGGCATGCCAAGGCTTGATGCACTGTACAAAGCTTTGCTCTTTGGATTGTTTTAATAAAAGGGGTTAATTTAAAAAGTAAGCAGTTAAAATCTGACAGAACCGACAAGTTTTGGACTAGCCTATCTCCTAAGTGTATCTGCCAAAATAGTGTGGAAGTGAGCAGGGAGGCTGGCTGCTATCTTGCTATTTTGGCAGTTAACAACTGCCATTCAGGAAATACTTTGGAAAACAAAGAAAACCCTGAGATTCCCCCATGAGGAGATGGACTAGCCCAAAATTAGTCCTGTTAGTTCTTTCAGCTCTTAACTGCTTACTTTTTTCGCTACAGTGGTCCTTTCATTAAACATTACTGTTGGTAGTTGGGCATGCAAAGCCCAATTCAGCCATCATCACCATTGAGGTGCCCAATAACAATAACAATCAAATTTTCTATAAGATCATTTAGATTGAAAGAAAAGATAATATGTAATTGGTCCACGCCACTAATGAGTCCAACTTATACTCCTATCTAAACTAGTTAGGATCACATCTGTGAAAAAAATCAGCCATGCATAACAATCTTTTCTTCAAGGAAACAATCCACAATGTAATTGTTCAGGATCGATTTGGCCCATCAGCTTCTCTGTTTTTAGAAAATACGATTGGAATAATCTCATCAAAAATATGATCACTAAAAATTGTACCATTTGGTCACCTTTAACAATCCAAGTATTGATCTGCACCCAAAACTCCACCAGGCGTACTGATACTTTTTAAGAAGTGGGATATGAATCTGGGGCATTTATCTGTGGCGAATGCAAGTACATCACAATTGGAGCTTAATAACATTGACTTGTCTATAAGTTAAGCACCGCCTTCCACCCAACCCCAGTAATAAAACTTATATTGCATTACAAATGTGGATAAGGAATTTAGTTTAGAGGTCAGTGATCACTGGTGATGACTGGGGAGGGCATATGAAGGTGGGAAAGCAGGTTGTTCTAGAACAGCAGGAGAGCACCAACAATATGAAAAATCTGTTTTTTTGAGAACAATGACCCACCTTAATATTTTAAGCGCATCTTTGGTGTTTTTTAGAAGCAGCAGTGGAGACAAGGTTAGCAACAACAAACAGAAATGTTTCTGATAGAGGTCTATAAGCTCTTGAGCAGCATTCAGCATGTAAACAGCAGAGAGTGCTGCAGTGTGAATTCCTTTTGGAATCAAAATGATGAATGCATTGCAACTGCTGTGGTGATAATGGGCACACATCTCCAAAATGTTTTATCAGTTTCACCCTAAAGTGTCACACACAGGTAGCCAGCACCATCTTGGCCAAGAGAATATATATGTGTCTGACAGCAACACCGAACTAGCAACAGATGCGACCATTGATTTTGCAATATCTCCCTTCTGAGGGAAGCAGCTCTATTGTGTGCCACCTTCTCTTCTCTATTGAATAGTACATGCCACTCAGCTGTAGCCAAGCAGTGTGCTTTTATAGCACTTGTTCCCTGCACTGCCAACCTAATGTTTGGGCCTGATTGCTTGCACCTTAAAGAGAAACCGTGACCAAGAAATGAACTTCATCCCAATCAGTAGCTGATACCCCCTTTCCCATGAGAAATCTTTTCCTTTTCTCAAACGGATCATCAGGGAGCTCTGTATGGCTGATATTGTGGTAAAACTCCTCCCACAGGAGCCTGTGAAGATCCTTTTCCTGGCAGTTTCCTGTCTGTAAACCTCGTTGCATTGTGGGAAATAGCTGTTTACAGCTGTTTCCAACTGCCAAGCAGCAGGTACTTCCAGTGACATCGCCTGCCAACAGTAAAAATGTCACCATGTGATAAATGTCAGAATGTAAATCAAGGAGAGGAAAGCTTTTACAATGGGCAAACGCTGACTAAATCATTTATATGTAATTATTGTAAAAATGAAGCACTTTTTTATTACATCATTTTACTGGAGTTCCTCTTTAGAGCGCCCAGTACTGTTTAAACTTCCTGCCGGGCAGGAACAAGTGAAGCATGCCGGAGACCAGACCAGCGCGGAGACGGAGCAGCGGTGTCCAGGGTGCTCGCGCTGGCGGAGCAGGTGATGTATGCGAGGCGGGGAGCGGCGGCAGCACCACCACCACCACCACAGATTGTGAACGGTTTCAGGCTGAAATCGTTTCACAATCAGTTTGCAGTAAATATTTTTATAGGTTTTATTATATTATTCTTCTAACGTACATTTTGATGTTGGACTAGATTGGTATTGTTGTACGTTATGCCTGTGGGCCTCCTGTCCTAATCCTATTTCCAACTATGCACTAGGTAGTAATGCTTATTCTAGTGTTCTTTAGGTTTTGTATTCCATCTGTACATATCCCTTCCTGTGTGTGGGGATAGGGGTGTTTCCCTGGGCTTGGTCCGGGAGCCACCCACTCCACCAGAGGAGGGTATATAGGAGGCCTTTGTACCATTTGCACTCTAGCTATGAATAAGGACCAGTAGGTCCGAAACATGTCAGCTGGTGTTATGTGTTGACCCTTTTGGATACGTCCATAAATAAAGACAAATGATCTTAGGAGCATCGTGCGGACCTTCTTCGTTTTCTGAGTTTTGTATGAGATTGGCAATCCTGGTCTGGCACTGCCCTACCGGGGGTGAGCGGTTTCCACCTTCCTTTCCAGTTTGCAGTAAAGGTGGCCATACGATCCCTCTCTGATCAGATTCGATCAGAGAGGCATCTACCTGTTGGTCGAATCTGATGGCAAATCGACCAGTGCATGGCCACCTTTACCCACTTTAGCCTGGGCTCCCCATCTCTTTGCATAGTGCCATTCACATATCTCTTGGTTTGGCACTGCACTTCGTGTGTAGGTACATTGAATGCAATGGAGTTGGGTGACCTCATTCACTCCATACTTCACTATGGCCAACAGCAGTGCTGAGCAGTGAGCTCAGATTTGGAATCACAGATAGTGTAAACAGGCTCTAAGAGTGGAGCAGCCATTTCAGAGATTCTACAAGAAGCTATGCTATAATCATAGGATAATCCAGAACAAAGATGGAAAAGGTTGTTAAAATAAGGTTAGGGATAAATAAGGTTTCCAAGCCATTTCCAAAGCTCTAAGACTTTACTAAACCATAATGGAAGCTACTATGCTTAGTGGAGAAGAACAGTCTTGCAGATTCCTGCAGTAGCCCACCTGATGAATCTTTTCCAGAACCATAGCAACCACTCATTAACCTCCCTAGCGGTATGGACAGAAATGTCCGTTCAAAAAAACATGCTGTAAACAGTATAAACATGCATACACATCAATACTATCCTGCACTGTATACTAGACCCTTGCTTGACACATTTTGGTAAGTTACAGGAAAAAAAAAGTTTTAAAAATACATTTTATCACTGTTTGCACAGAAATCCTGGGGAAATTGAACGCTGGGGAGGTTAAGGAAATCCCAAAACAAGCCAGACGGACATTCAGAAAACTTCTAACCTTTCTATCTTTAAAGGATACCGAAGTGACATGTGCCATGATTAGAGATGGGCCGAACGGTTCGCCGGCGAACGGTTCCCGGCGAACTTCGGTGGTTCGCGTTTGCCTCCCGCAGGCGAACGTTTCTGGAAGTTCGGTTCGCCCCACAATGCACTATGAGGGTCAACTTTGACCCTCTACATCACAGTCAGCAGGCCCAGTGTAGCCAATTAGGCTACACAAGCCCCTGGAGCCCCACCCCCCTTATATAAGGCAGGCAGCGGCGGCCATTACGGCCACTCGTGTGCCTGCATTAGAGAGAGTAGGGCGAGCTGCTGTCTGTCTCTCATAGGGAAAGATTAGTTAGGCTTAGCTTTTCCTGGCTGCATACCTGTTCAGTGATCCTGCCACTGCATACCTGTTCTGTGAACCCACCCACCACTGCATACCTGTTCAGTGATCCTGCCACTGCATACCTGTTCTGTGAACCCACCCACCACTGCATACCTGTTCAGTGATCCTGCCACTGCATACCTGTTCTGTGAACCCACCCACCACTGCATACCTGTTCAGTGATCCTGCCACTGCATACCTGTTCTGTGAACCCACCCACCACTGCATACCTGTTCAGTGATCCTGCCACTGAATACCTGTTCTGTGAACCCACCCACCACTGCATACCTGTTCAGTGATCCTGCCACTGCATACCTTTTCTGTGAACCCACCACTGCATACCTGTTCTGTGAACCCACCCACCACTGCATACCTGTTCAGTGATCCTGCCACTGCATACCTGTTCTGTGAACCCACCCACCACTGCATACCTGTTCAGTGATCCTGCCACTGCATACCTGTTCTGTGAACCCACCACTGCATACCTGTTCTGTGAACCCACCACTGCATACCTGTTCAGTAAGCCAGCACTAATTCAGTAGGAGACCTTTGGCAAGTCTCCCTTACACTGCTACTGCCAATAGAGAGCGCCCTAGTGGCTGCTGCTCTGCTCTGGCGCTTTGAGTCCGCAAGGAGAAAAGCGCAATATAAATGTTATTTGTCTTGTCTTGTCTTGTCTTCTGTTCAGTGGACCCGCCACTGCATACCTGTTCTGTTCAGTGGACCCGCCACTGTATACCTGTTTAGTGAACCCGCCACTGCATACCTGTTCTGTTCAGTGAACAGTTTGGTGTGTCAGTGTGAAGCAGTACCTTAATTACACTACCTGATTGATGTATACACATGCAAGATGTTTTAAAGCACTTTAGGCCTGTCATTTAGCATTCAATATGATTTCTGCCCTTAAAACGCTGCTTTGCGTCAAATCCAGATTTTTCCTGGGGACTTTTGGCGTGTATCCCACTCCGCCATGCCCCCCTCCAGGTGTTAGACCCCTTGAAACATCTTTTCCATCACTTTTGTGGCCAGCATAATTATTTTTTTTTTTCAAAGTTCGCATCCCCATTGAAGTCTATTGCGGTTCGCGAACTTTAACGCGAACCGAACCTTCCGCGGAAGTTCGCGAACCCGGTTCGCGAACCTAAAATCGGAGGTTCGGCCCATCTCTAGCCATGATGAGATAGAGATGTGTATGTACAGTGCCTAGCACACAAATAACTGTGCTGTGTTCCTTTTTTTCTTTCTCTGCCTGAAATTGTTAAATATTAGGTATGTAAGTGGCTGACTCAGTCCTGACTCAGACAGGAAGTGACTGCAGTGTGACCCTCACTGATAAGAAATTCCAACCATAAAACACTTTCCTAGCAGAAAATGGCTTCTGAGAGCAAGAAAGAGGTAAAAAGGGAAATTTCTTATCAGTGAGGGACACACTGTAGTCACTTCCTGTCAGGAGTCAGGACTGAGTCAGCCAGTTACATAGCTGATATTTAACTCTTTCAGGCAGAGAAAGAAAAAAAGGAACACAGCATAGTTATTTGTGTGCTAGGCACTGTACATACACATGTCTATCTCATCATGTCACATGTCACTTCGGGTATCCTTTAAAGTGTACCAGAGCTGGCAATAGCTAAAGGTTTGATGCTTATCCGGGGCTTCCTCCAGCCTCATAAGCACGTGTAAGTCCCTTGCCGTCCTCCTGCGGTCTGCCGTTCAGCTGCAATCAGCACCGGTAACTGGCTTAGTTGCATCACTCAGGGTCTTCTGCGCAGATGCAGACCTCACTCGCATGAGCAGAAGACACCGACTGATGCAACTGAGCCAGTTACCGAGGCTGATTGCAGCTGAACGGCAGATCCGGGAGGACAGAGAGGAACTCACACATGCTTATCGGGTTGGAGGAAGCCCCGGGTAAGTCTCAAACCTTTAGCTATCACCGTCTCTGGTTTCCTTTAACTTACATGAATGTGTAGGACTTCTCAATAAAAGGTAGACTAAAATTAATGGGGAAGTAAGAAGATGGAAACCACTGCAATGCAAATATTAATAACTGTCTCTTATATATATAAAAAAAAATACCCCATGGAAAATGCCCAAAACTCTTGGGATGTTTTTCCATAGACAGACAAATCTAGAGTAGAACTCTTTGAAAAACACAGAGTTACAGATTACCCAGCAAGCTCATGGTAAACACAACACAAGTCCAATTATGTTTAGCTTATACAACATTCCCCAGTAGGTTGACCAAGCCAACAGTAACACATCATGGAGAAGGCATACTTTGCAACCTCAGCATCTGACGCATTTACTATTACTAAAGCAACTTTGAATTCTACACCGTATTACAAACTTCTTAATCAGAATGCCCAGTTATGAAGTACCACAGTTGAAATATGCAGGAAGACAATGGGGTTGATGAATTAACTGCTGGTAATATTTTTGTGCACAGGCAGTGCATGGCAATATTACCGTTACTAACGCTAGCAGTGTACTGAGTGCTATGCGATTAGTGTAGCAGTACATGATTCTCGTGAGCGTTCCTACAGTATTGCACATTACACAAGTATAATGCGCATTACCGTGGTAAAGTTTTCATTAATCATGTACCCTGGCTAACACTAATAGTGTAACACTTAGTACACTACCAGCGGTAGTAACGGTAACATTGCTGCGCACTGCCTGTACATGGCAATATTACTGGTGGTTAATATTGATACAAATACCTCAAAAATCTATGTCAGAACAACCGGGAAGGAACATAGTATACTTTGGAAGTGGCCTAGTTAGAGCCCTCCTGATCTGAATCCAGAGGAGATGCCATGCCACGGAAGCAAAAAAGGAAATCAATGAAAATGAACCAGTGTTTCTGTAATGAAAGCATTTCTGTATTGAAGAGTGTAGTGATATGAAAAACTGATCTGAAATTAAATTATAAGAAGGACTTGGTTACAACTATTGTTACTAAAGGGGGTGAATGTAGTTACAGTGAACCTGAACTCTTGCACAGGACAGAAGGAAAACATAGAGAAGTGCACCCTGTATGTATTTTGAGAGTTTAGCCTGTTTAATTCCCCCTGCTGTGTCTAATCACAAGTTTTTTGTGATTGTAATTTGACCTCTCCCCGTGTCACGTGACTGCCTATGGCAGATAAGCAGATAAGCTCATTTAAAAGTACAGGATGTTAACAACAATATGTCTGCTTCCATGAATCCGGAAGTAGAAACAGTGCAGATATATTTTAGGACTTGTTTCAGCTGTAACAAAAAAATGTTTTTTGTTTAACGGTTATGATACTGTTGGAAATCTTTTAGAGCAGGGAGGACACTAAGAGTTCAGGTCCACTTTAAGTTTAAGGACCATGTCAAATGGGTCACTATTAGTTGCTATGACTAGAATTAAATATACATTAATAGTGTTAATAGAGTTAGTGGTGATAACCAGTTGCTGAGACTAGCTGTGAATGACTCAGTTGCCTGTGTGACAAGGCCTTAAGAGGGTCTGACTCTTGGATAACTTTTTTTCTTAAATAAATTAGGTCCTATTTTAAAAACAATTGTTATCCTTTTACTCAGATACCATTCTTGTTTACAAAAGTAAAAATCAGCTCATCTAAGGCAGACATATATTCAGTTAATAGGACATAGGGGAATGGGAAAACACTTTTTTTACATCTTTGTATGCTGTTATTGAAGACAGTCAATAACAAGGGAAATATTTTAGACATATGCTGTATATTAATGCACTTTACCAAACAATGTATATAAAATCCAACCACCACATGCAATGTAAACTTGTGAAAATAAGAATTTCGTACATTTCCACATTACACCCTTTATTACATCAAAAGCATATTTATGACCATACAAATGCAGACAATTACTGAATGTGTATTCACAAATCACCTGCCCTTTCACAAGCCTTTCCAATTATATATACATTTACACAGTTATCCTTACTACAATGCAATGCAAGCATCGTAAAAACAAGTCAATATTTGCATGTATGCCCAAGACCCTGTCGTTATATGCAGGCCTACAATGGTAGTAAACTACTCCAGCTATTGTCAAAAGAGCCTATTGATCTGGAAGCATTTATAGGCCCAGGTGAGTTTAACTGTGCTTAAATATATGCTCTTAGCCTAAAATAGCACATGTTACAGCTCCATATCCATATTCTGCCTAACATGACATTATTTTACTGACTACTAACTGTAACAGCATCTATAACTTTATTGAACTTGCGGAATCTCACTACATACACAGATAGTGGGCTATCATCTAACTTTATATGCCATGACTGACTTTTTTTGTATTTACCCAGATGAAAAATGGTACCATTTTATCATCATTAGTAATGTTTGCTATATTAAAATCTTAAAATATGTTTTTTATGGGACTGCATTAGATTGTTACTACCTACTTAATGCATGGCTTATATGATACAGCTGTAGTTAGTCAGATATAAAAGTCAGTATACTGAGGTCAGAGGTCATAAAGTAAACTTCTGTTTTAATTAGTATTAAACTTGACTTTACCAGAGGTAATTATTGCTATTCATTCAACATGTATTTGCTATAGCACTCTGAAGAACGTGGGTGGAAAGGTGGTTAATGGTTTTGATGTTACATTGAACACCAAGTCTATGACATAGGTATCTGAAAAGTTAAATAAGACAGGGACTAAAGGTGCATACACACATCCAACTTTACGCCTGATTGTCGTTTGAACGACTTTTCAAGCAAACAACAGGCAAACTAATTTACATGTCGTCTGACTCTTAGTTCAACTCACGTCCACATCATTTTGACTTATTAGTTGGTCAAACGACCGCTGGTACACGCGTACGGACCTGACAGTGATTTGAACGACAGTTGGTCAAACTGATCCGCCAAGCGAATCGGGCAAAACAGCTGTTATCAGTCGCTCAACTGCGCATACACACGTCCAACTTGTCGCTCAAACTACAAGTTGGTCGGAAAATCAGGACGTGTGTATGGACCTTTACTTTACCTGTGCATATCTAGATTTAAGGGATAAGGGATCAGAGCAGATTGCAGTAAAGATGCGTACACATGTCGGATTTGCACAAACGACCCATCGTTTGGATGTCCAAACGACCGGTCGTTTGGACGTCAAATCGGGCGTGTGTGCAGTCTGTCGTTCAGCTGATAAGAGCGGCAAAGCGTATCGCTCAAGTCCTCTCTTCTCTGAACGACAGACTGCACACACGCCCGATTTGACGTCCAAACAACCGGTCGTTTGGACGTCCAAACGACGGGTCGTTTGAGCAAATCTGACGTGTGTATGTACCTTAGCACAACACAACCCCAGAAAACTTTAAAATACTTTATATCCATCTTCTTATAAATGTTTTAATCAGAAAAGTTAGATTATCAGCAGTCTAGTATTCTACTATAAAATATATTTTGCATATAGTATTTAGACTAATCTTTTCACTGAATGGCTGCAGATTTATTACTATGTGTAGCCAAACAGAGCAACACGGACCAATTTTAACCACTTGCCGACCGCACACTCATAACGTGCGTCGGCAAAGTGGCAGCTGCAGGACCAGCGACGCAGTACTGCGTCGCCAGCTGCAGCCTAATTAATCAGGAAGCAGCCGCTCGTACGAGCGGCTGCTTCCTGTCAATTCACGGCGGGGGGCTCCGTGAATAGCCTGCGGGCCGCCGATGGCGGCTCGCAGGCTAGATGTAAACACAAGCGGAAATAATCCGCTTTGTTTACATTTGTACGGCGCTGCTGCGCAGCAGCGCCGTAAGGCAGATCGGCGATCCCCGGCCAATCAGCGGCCGGGGATCGCCTCCATGTGACAGGGGACGTCCTGTCACTGGCTGCACAGGACGGATAGCGTCCTGTGCAGCCCAGATCTCCCGGGGGAGCAGGTAGGAGAGGGAGGGGGAGGATTTCGCCGCGGAGGGGGGCTTTGAGGTGCCCCCCCCGCAAAATGCCAGCCAGGAGGAGCGATCAGACCCCCCCTGCACATCATCCCCCTAGTGGGGAAAAAAGGGGGGCGATCTGATCGCTCTGAGTGCCCTTTGATCTGTGCTGGGGGCTGCACAGCCCACCCAGCACAGATCACCTAAACCAGCGCTGGTCCTTAAGGGGGGGTAAAGGGTGGGTCCTCAAGTGGTTAAACTATTAATAGCATTTTATGAAACCTGGCAGTCTAGCCTATGATTGATGCTTGACAAAAACATTGACTTATGGATTTTTTCGTAAGGCTCAGGTTAGCGTCATAGCTACAGAAATATTAGCTGCCGCTGTATGGGCTCTTTCTTTTCATTGGCAAATCATGAAATACTGTGCTGTTTTTTTGCGTGCTGAAATTGGGCCAGTGGGCACTCTTTCAGAGGATCATCATCTCTGATGTCCTTGGTCCATCTGCTTAATGTTGGGGTGACCAGAAGAGTTGTAGATCTGTGGGTGGCAGATTATATTATCACATCACGTCCCCCTTTAACATTTTTGTTTCTGTTTGTGGTACTGACCCATTTTAGGAATACGTTCCAAATGAAACCCAAAACCATTGTGCAGTTCATTAAGGCTGGACTTTGCGGTGTAATGTACAGTGCACAAATCCGACCTAGTTCTAGCCTGGTTTTTGACAACGTATTGTCATCATAAGCCTTTTGTACTAGATAGTGTATTGTCATTTTAGTGTATAATACGTAGCTCTTTCAGTGGCGTAAAACACCATCACACTCAAGAGTGTAAGGGGCAGACAAACACCTCACTAGTAGGCTAGAAATATGTTCCAATACTTTTACCAGATTGACAATCGCAATACATTTAGCTGCTTTTTATTTCTACAATTTGCACATTTTTGCTGTTTTGTAGGAGCTGAGCGCACAACAGAACAAATTCAGACCCTTATGACATTAACCTATCAGGACCCTGAACTGATTTCAGTAGAACTTGACACCCTACTATACAGTATTGTAATCCAATAGCTCTGTTAGTGTATATTGTTCATCCATCTCTTGGCAAACACTTATTTAACCAACATGAAAATGTAATAAAGATATTAAAGTATACTGTATGTGAACACGTGGACAAAAATATACAACCCAACTGTTTATGCTACCTACCTTCTGTGCCATTTGGTGTCATGGAATTGTTGTTTAGGTGTGAGTTATCAAGGCTTGTCCCACTGGGAGAATCACTACTGCCACTAAGACGACTTTGTGGACTAGCTAGATCCTGCATTTCCATAGACCTGAAATGAAGCCAGCATCAGCCATGAATACAATGGGCAGCTATCATCCTATCCCCCCACCCCCTGCTCCACCACAGAAACAATCTATTAGTGCCTTGCTGCACCATATGCTTCAGGCCCCAGAGCTTAAGAAAAACACAGCGTGTTGATTGTGTCTTAATAGTCATCGACTCTCTACGATTTGCTATTATGAATACATCTGTAAGCGTTGGGTATTATAAGAAACTTTTTGTTATTTTTTGGTTCATTTCTTTATATTTATCAGTCTCTTAATAATAATATTAATAATAATAATAATATTTTACATTAAAATTCAAATAATCAAATGAGAAGTTCAAAATTTAACCTGGTAAAAATAAATGATATAAATATATGAAATATATGAGTGGAGAGAAATAGTGCAGTTTAGCAAATGTAAATAACAGTTACGTAAAAAGAGCATTATATAAAAGCTCAAATATTTACACCTGTGTAGAAGTGAATCCATATCTTCCATCACAGGAATAAAACACAGTCACCATGGGAATCAGGTGAACTATATACTCAGTGATATAATAATAATAATAATTATAATAATTATAATAATAATAATAATTATAATAATAGCTTGTAAATAGAAAAAAAAATAGTAGGCCTTACTATATTTTTTTTTTATAAAAAAATTAATGGACCAGATTAAAAACTATTCCTTTACTAATTTATGATCTAAATGATTATGGATTTATTTTATACTGGAGAAATGCATTCTGAGAAGTACTAAGCATTTATTTGCATTTCTAATAAAATGTAGTTTAATGGTCATAAGCACCCCTGATGAGGGTTACGCGTGACCAAAGCAACACAGCCCATTCAATATGGCATTGTATCAGCCCTGCCAGTACTCTCTAATGTAGACAATTATCTGCATTATCAGCTTATTAGTGCAAACAGCCTACTGTCATTGAATTAGCACTCAGCACTCACAAGCTGCCATGATTTATCATCCAATTGTGTTTTAAAGGGTCTGCAAACACTTCAAGCAATTGATGTAGCCTGCAGTCCTGTGACAGTAAATAGGGGTATTCATGATGCGCGTGTTTACTCTGGCAAACTAGTTAATTGTCCCTGCATTTCCGTTGAAACAAATGCAGCATTAAAACATCATTGTGTTTGCTCAGTTGTTTGCTTTGTGGATTACATAAAGCGTGCCCAATTGAAAAGGGATAAGGACAACATACAGGGAATCCATGCAGGCTTTAAACTGCTGTTACTACAGGGGCTGGATTCATCTGCTGCTCTGCACAGCTAGTGCACAATAAGTTGCAGCAAAAGGCTTGTGCACTTTCCAAACACAACACAAGCTAAAAACAGATGGCGATAAAGTAATCAGTAAGACAGTAAGTATACATAATAGAGATAGGTCACTATATATACTCTACAGGTGTGTGTTGTGTGTGCATGAGATCACTATGTATATATATATATATATATATATATATATATATATATATATATATATATATATATATATATATATATATATATATATATATATATATATATATATATATATATATATATATATATATATATGTATATGTATATATATGTATTCCTTTAGGTTGATATGCATATTATTATTACTTTTTTAATTTGCAGAAACTGATTTGACTTTTATATAAAGTAAATTTGGTATAATGTGCTCCAAAGTATCAATACTAAATAAAAGTAATATTCAATATAATATACTCAATAATAATTGAGAAGGAGCTTGTAAACAGTATCCCTATCTATTTACATGCTATTTGATCTTAATATTTAATAACTAGAAATAGCAGTATTTATTATTACTGTCAGACTATTTATAGAAAGGATGCGTCAAACTAATTATAACACTGAAGCCTATCTGTAATGTTAATTTCCAATGTAAAGCATCTCTACTAATATCTTATCATTTTTGATAAATTGAATTGCTGATAGAAGCTAGGGATGTAAAATATGCGCTTATAGTGATCTCCAATCATTATATAAAAATAAAAAAATAAGATTAAAAATAGCATGTCATAGGCTTAGTCATAGACTGGTGAAAAAATAATAATATGCACATAAAAAATGCCAATTTACTTACATGTGTAATAAAGTTTAAACTGTACATTTATCCTAGTTCTTTGGAACTTGTAAAGCAATAGAGTAACACATAATTTATACTCCAAGAATCTGTGCTGACTGTACCATGAAAAAGACTGATTAATTTCAACTAGTATGTGCTACAGATGCAATTCAATGAAATTAAGACTACACAAGAATAATAGCTCCAAAAATGTAATTCTTATCCAAGAAAAGCAAAGCAGCCCTTACCTTTGATGGGGGGAAACCGCAACATCTGACCAGACGTAGAAGTTGTTTTATTTTACACCTAGAAGTCACAACACACAAGTTATTGTAATATCCGGATGGAGTCTGCGTTGGTAATTGTAGGACTGTCTCGCTAGACTGATACTAGACAGACTGCATGCAGAAGAAGACACTATGTCAGTAAAGTCATTTTTGTCTTCATGTTAGTGAGTCTGAACTGTGGATTCTCCCTGCTGATCCCCTCCTCTTTCTCCCCGTCAGGGGGAAGGCAGCCAAATGGCAAGGATAGTGATTCATCATTGGTCTATGACAGCTGCAAAATGGATTACCCCTCCCCCAATCAACATGCAAAGCAGTTTTCTAAGGTAGCCAGGACAAGGTGCTTGGGAAAGGTAGCTATTAGCAGAATGAACAAGCTGAACAGAAGTAGCTCAAGCATTAAACCCACAGCAGCATCCTAAAAAAAAAAAAATCTCTCCTCTCCTGTTATCACAGGAACAAACCCCACTTCTTGACAGTGTCCTAATCTTATCAGCTCACTCCTCTCTCATTTGTTAAAGGGCATTTAAAAATCCAGCAGTGCAGTTCCTGGGATTGATAGGGAGAAGGAGGAATGGCCTTACAACCTGATCTGGGTGATTGTACAGTACCTCTATTTTTCTCATCCTAATTGGACAAACCTGGAAACCGCACATGAAATAAACATTGCAATGCAATGTAAACAACTTACAATTTGTATGCTGTTTAATCAAGGCAGGCCACAGACAAGCCATACGCTAACCTTCCTTTCATATAGGAGTTAGCCAATTTTAATTGCATGTTTATATAAGCAAGTTTGCAAATTAGTTGTGTGTAACAGTTCTTGGGGGTAGTTTTACTATTTTTTTTTTATGCAGATAGTACTTTGGCCTGATGCGTGTTGCTCCTGGCTTGGATGGAGTTGACTCAAAGATTGGATCTATAGCAGGGTTTGCTGGGAAGGTTTGTTGATGATATGCATTACTGCAGGCAGTGTATACTGCAAACAGGTGATAAGGCCCAAAGTGAAGAAAGGTTTTTGGCTAAGGAAGCAAAAACAAACTCCACACTAGCAACAGGAGCATATTGTCTGAAATCCTACTTCCAGAAACTTTGATGTGCGCTTCCATTCACCCTGAACTGACGGCTCTTTGATGATCTCAGCACAAAAGGCAGAGATGAGGCATTTTAAGTGAAATGTCCCCGTCCAGCATGTTTTCACTTCTCAGACTTTTATCAGAATTAAAATTATTCTGTTAATATTTAGAATGTTTATCCGTGTAGGAAGGCTGGTATATCTTCCTGCACCTATTTTTTTTTTACAGATTTCTGAAAAATACATACCAAGACTCATCATTATAAAGTCAAGATTATATGATTTAAAATAAATAATTAATAGGAAAAGAGTAGCTAAAAGTATCTGACAGGCGTCTTTTCAGCAGGCCTAAGAATATATATATATACAGTATATATATATATATATATATATATATATATATATATATATATATATATATATATATATATAGTAAGCTCGCAAGGGCAGGGACCTCCTCCTATTGTTTCTTATTTTGCTGTAATTTGCCATATGAACATGCCACTTTTAGTGATATCTCAAACCACATATTAACTATGTATGTAATTGTACCTGTATTGCTGCATGTCATGATTGCACAGTGCCTTGAACTCCTCATGTATATACAGTATGTTCCAAAATATTTATTTTGTACTCTGTACAGCGCTATGGTAGATGTTGGCGCTATATAAAGTAAAAATTTTATATATATATATATATATATATATATATATAAAATTTCTTCAAATTATATATATATATATATAATACACGGAAATAGTATACTATGTATGTAATTGTACCTGTATTGCTGCATGTCATGATTGCACAGTGCCTTGAACTCCTCATGTATATACAGTATGTTCCAAAATATTTATTTTGTACTCTGTACAGCGCTATGGTAGATGTTGGCGCTATATAAAGTAAAAATTTTATATATATATATATATATATATATATATATATATATAAAATTTTTACTTTATATAGCGCCAACATCTACCATAGCGCTGTACAGGGTACAAAATAAATATTTTGGAACATACTGTATATACATGAGGAGTTCAAGGCACTGTGCAATCATGACATGCAGCAATACAGGTACAATTACATACATAGTATACTATTTCCGTGTATTATATATATATATATAATTTGAAGAGAGAAAGGAAGTATCCACTATAGGAACCATGTATTTGTATCTTGCCATGGCAGTATTTGTTTGTTTGTTTTGAAGGTATTGCAGACTAACCTGGCAAACATCAATTCACTATAATAAGAAAGAAAAATACTAAAATGTATTTTGTAAAATAAAAGGGTTACCCAAGTGTATTTAGAGTGTATTTAAACCATGTGTTATGTGTTACCAGATTAAGAAAAATGGCTCCCTAATCAAAATAACTTTAAGACAACTAATCCTCACTTAGGCTGGTCAGCTGAATCCACATAGTGGTCCAGAGAAAATAAATGGACGCTTAAGAATGTGCAGTCAGACAACAATTAGACACAGATGTGAGTGAAATTAGTTACAGTTTACAAAATGCTACACTTCACATGCTTCTCTTCCCCATTTGCCTTCCCTCTGCCCTCGGTAAAAAATTATGATGTTGAAGCAGGCCGAAGAAAAAATAGACAAGGAAAATACATCTCTGCTTAGTGCTGACATGTATTTTTTCACCACTGTATGTGTTATTCTAAAATGGCCCCACACTTTCCTCTTGATAAGTGACAGACACATGGACCATTTCCATCCCCTGAGAACCTACTGTGACCTAAACCAGCTTAGGCCATGAAAAAAGTGACTCCTTCTCTATCGCCCTTTTTTTTTTTATTAAATGAACGTCACAAAAAAAAAAAAAATTACCAAGCAGTTCAGTGACAGCCTTTACAGCAGCGTCTGCCTATAACCTTTGCCACTTAGCAACAGTTTTCAATAAAAACAAGAACAGATTCGTCTGAAGTAAATTTAAGACTAGCAAATTCAAGCTCTGATTAGTTAATGAGGTCTTTTAAGATGCCTGTTTTTACTAATTAAACATATAATTCTTCACAGATGGAATTCTTGCTGATTGGTTAAACAGGCTCGTCGTCGTTAACCTCTGTATGGCTGAGAGGAATTAAGAGGAGGGCTCTGAGGCCTAGTAAGGTTGAAGGGGTTAAACTTTGCCCAGTATCCAACCAATCCATTGAATGGCCACATTAAATCTGTTAATACCATGCACTTCAACCTCCCAAAAATTATTTCCAGAAGGCAGACTTGCTACAGGAGATCATCAAACGAGGCTTTAGGCTCACATTTTCTCACATTTTCCCTACCACAGAGCTCAGGATGCGGAGGAGATTTCATGACTTTTTCAGTGTTTATTATACTTTGCGAAATTACAAAATCAAAAGCGCCTGACAGCGAAAACCCCCAGATCAGGCCAGAACGTTAAAAACGTTCTGTGAAACGTAAACTGTAAATGGGAAAGGATTTGAAATTTCAAAGCAAGAGCAAAATCTACACAAATGATGGGGTTTCAAGCTTAGCATTTTTTGCTTACTTGCAGCAATTTTTATAAAATGACTATAATTTAAAATATTTTGACTTTCCAAAGGCAGCACTGTTTTCAGAATGGAAGCACCAGCCTTATCAAAATAACTGGCACTGACCAGCAACCTTATTGGGTTTTTTTCATCAAGTATCTTTTTTAATCTTTCCAAAGAAAACAGGCCAGGGTAATTTTCTTCTGTTTAAATACATTTTGATGCAGATCATATAGGAGGGGGAAAAACTGCTTATTCAGTCTTTAACTTCAAGACAGCTTCAGGACAGGAAGAAAGCTGAAATAGGGATGATACTAAAAGCAATAAAAGTAAGACTAAAGGTAATATATAAAGTGAGATGTTCAAGGCTATGAGCCTCCTGTCTATTTGTATTTTTTTTTAATCACCGATATTTTTGTTAAATCCTAATTAGTAAGCATTACAAACTACCGGTACCTATTCATTATTAATAGAATTTAACAAAAAAGTAAACTACAGTCTAATTAAGTATTATCATGAGCACATATATAACATTATGCAAAATCATTTTTGAGTACCTAAACATCCTGTAATTAAATCAATTTTGTGCTCGAATTCTATTAATTAATATTTAAACATTGGTCATCTAAGCTTTCTATACAAACTTCAGAGCAAGAATCAATGGTCCTTATTTAACAAATTTAACAATTTTTTTTTCTCCTTGGAGACAATTTTTTAACCTTTTGAATTGTTTAAAATAACCTTTCAGCACTCTGCAATTGAAGAATTACAAGAAAAGTCGATGAAAAAGTACTAACAAAATTATTCTGAGTATTTTCTTGTTTGCTGGTGGCTTAAAAGGCATTTTATTGATAAGGCGTAAAAATATTACTAAGGAGAAAACATTGGAGAAAAGCGGAAAAAATTAATAAGGGCTAATGTGTGCTTAAATAATGACAACAAATTAAAAAAATAAAGAAATATATGTGTGTGTACATATATATATATATATATATATATATATATATATATATATATATATATATATATATATATATATATATATTATACACAAACACACATACATATTACATATTAATTTATGCATATACAAACACACGTATATGAACTGTCTGTACTTGCTCTGATATTACACTAGAATAGAATAATAAAAATCTGTCTATCCATCCATCTGTTGTTTTTATAACCGGTTTTTATGTTTTGGGGGTCTAGAAATGAACTCCCCTTGACCTTACATTTAACATACAAAAAATAAGAGGTAACAAAAAAGTTTACAGTTATGACCCAACATTATCATTTCTCTATTATGTCTTTCTTTCAGCTCCTCCAGGACACATTCAGAATGAAGCCTTGCTGCTTGGTGCAGAAGTAGATATACTCACAGTTTGGAAAGTCATCATCTGGGATTATGTCTCTACAGCCTCCCACACAATCATCCTTATAAAAGCAGATCCCTGGTTACAGCAGCAGCAGCAGCAGTGACTTCTCTACACAGTCCACAGAGCAGCCAGTCCGGAGGAGAGAGGAAAATTCTGATTTAGATCACAAGAAGACCCTGGAGCAGAGAGCCTGAGAGCCAGCGAGGACTAGTAGTCTGGACTTCCACACCAGGATGTGGAGGACGGGCTGCAAGTCAGCTTGTTGTAGTACAGCATGAAGTCCCTGACCAGCTCATGCAGCACACTGAAGAGCAGTGCTTTGCTTCCTTTGTGGATAAGATAAAATCTCAGATCCTCAGACAAAGAATCCTCTTCCCTCCTATTTGGTTTCTCTGGTAGGTCTGCCCATGTAGCCAAAAGATATTTCCCCCTTTTTGTTTTGGGAAGACAAACCACACCAATTCTCTCATCCAAAACTTATTGGTTAAACAGAACAATTGGACTCAGATCTCTTCTGCTGCTGGGTCTCTCTCATTCTGAGTCAACCCTGTAGCTTCAGAAAATTGTATTATGTAAATGAATCCATAGCTGTGTCTCAGTATACAGCTGTGTGTAGAAAAAAAGCTTAGTCCGAGCCTTGTGTCAACATGCTATGTGCTCCCATTTGATATTCTACTCTGCACTTACAACTCATCTGCAGAAACAAAACCCATTCATCTGAGCAATCATTTAAAGGGACGCTGTACTCCAGAAGAGAGCAAAGCCTCCTCTGTAATCTTATGCTGGGAATACACAATGAGTTTTTTTGGCAGATTTACTTTCTGATCGTTCTTCCAATCGGTTTTCCGATCATTTTTCTGATCGATTTCCATTCACTTCTATGAGAAAATTGATCAGAAAAATGATCGAAATCATATTGGACCTGTTGGAAATTATCTATAGAGCCATCTATCTCCCGAAAAAACTCATAGCGTATTCCCAGCGTTAGGGGGACCCTTAGTAAGGAGGGTTAAAGTAGAAATATGTCATATTATATATATATATACATATATATATATATATATATATATATATATATATATATATATATATATATATATATATTTATTTTTTCCCCTCTGGCCCTCTCTAAGCGCTATGTAAATATATGTTGATGCTGATAGCTGTCAATTCAGTAAAATGGTTGAACTGAGCTGTGCAATGTGTTGGCACGTAATAAATACATTAGCAAGATAAAATTTGCAACTGAAAAAAAATGAAGTGAGAATGTATGACAGATGTGTTTGTGAAATATAACACTATGCTTGGCTGTGTCTAGATTTTTTCCTGGTCTTATATGCTGTGTCTGTGGAATCAGACACATGTTCTGGAATTGGGGTACAGGTATACACAGAACTCTACTTAATGTTACATATATGTATAGCATAGGTATATACTATATATATATAAATATACACTATACTGTAAAGACAGAACTGATCATAGTCTAGTCATGCCACCACCAGTTATAGAAATATTTTTTTTAAATAAAAAACAGAATCAATTTCATGTCTTAAACAAGTGCAATTTACTGAGTTGGTATCCCATTCTGTTTCAAATATTCCGTACATATATGTTAATAACATAAGTAAGAACAATGTGAAAAATGTAAACAAAATAATATGGTTTACTCTTTATCATATTTTTGAAGGCCAGGGCTTTGGAGCTAATTGCACAGGCTAAAAAAAGGATGTGCTACTAGAAGTAATTACTGTATAAAGGTGTAACTTAAGAAGGAAGTGTGGTTTAACCTGTACGGCTCATATGTGGTCAGCACAGTGTTTACATCCTGCAGGGCTCCTAATACTATCACTTGGGATGGAGCTAATTTGGTTGAAGAATGATGGGCTGTTCATTCTGCATAGAGAACCTCATCAACCAACATAGATTTTGCTTTTTATGTACATTTAGGGCTTGCTTTAACCTTGTTTACATGGACAGTTTTGATGTTGGGATTAGTGTTGATCGAACACCTGGATGTTCGTTCGGATCGGTTCGGCCGAACATCATCCAGATGTTTGGCATATTCGGCCGAACACCGAACCCCATTAAAGTCTATGGGGACCGGAGCTGTGGGGGGCCGCAGAGCTGGAGGGGGTAGTGGGCAGGACAGGGGTATTGGGCAAAGCGGCGGGGAGGGGGGTCGGATCCCCCCCTCCCTCACCTGGGTCCCCCGACCTCCGCTCCTTTCCAGCTTTAAAAAGTTAAGTAGCATCGGCTACTATTAAGAGGTAAAGGGAGGGGACTTACAATACAGTGGGCGGCGTTGCAGGAAGTGACGTCAGTGGAACGCACGCTGGAACGCGGAAGAGGTGAGTGATCCCCGCCCGTTACCTCTTAATAGTAGCCGATGCTACTTAACTTTTTAAAGCTGGAGAGGAGCGGTGGTCGGGGGACCCAGGTGAGGGAGGGGGGGATCTGACCCCCCTCCCTGCCGCTTTGCCCAATACCCACGTCCTGCCCGCTACCCCTCCAGCTGGGCGGCCCCCACCGCTGTTCGGCGGGTTCGAGCAGAACCCGAACACCCCGATATTCGGGGAATAACGAACATTGGCGAACACTGTTCGATCAACACTAGTTGGGATGCAATGAATGTTTTACCACTTTCTCAACTGAACACAGTATAAAATAAATGCCCCATCCATAGATTACTTAAAAATGCAATGAATAGGTTGCAGTAACTGCCCTAAACCATGTATGTTTTTAACAGGCCAGGACAGTTTCTAGGTTAAATAGCTCCCAGGGCGAGGGTGAAAAAATCTCTCCCTCCCTTTAGACTGGAGCACACTGTTGTGAGGCTGTAGCCAGAGGTGCCCCCCAGTATTACTCCCCAGTATAGGTAGCCAACATAGCACCCAGTATTAGTTATCCAGAGGAAGCCCCCAGTATTAGGTAGCCAGAGGTACCTCCAAGTATTTGCCAGCTAGACGTAGCCCCCCCAGTATAGGTAGCAAGATGGGACCCTCAATACTGGTAGCCAGAGGACCCCCCAATATTAGGTAGCTAGATGCCGCCACATTTAATATAGGTAGCCAGAGTAGGCCCCAGTATAGGTAGCCAGAGGAGCCCCCAGTATTAAATAGCCAGATGATCCCCCTTCCAGTATAGGTAGCCACAGCCACAGGAACGCGTACGTATGATTCGGCCACTGGAGAGTTAGGCACCAGAAGAGCCGAATTACGTCTCTCCCTGCTGTAACTATTCTCCCTGGTGGCATTAAATAATATTCCCCCTCTGAATTGGAGCAACTAGGAGGGTGGTGTAATTCAGGGTCTGGTGATCGCCGGATCCTCGAATTACTGTTGTATGGGGCACTCATCATAGTATTGCTGCTGTGACGGCACCCAGATTTGGTGCTCAGCAATGGCGCTCAGTATTAGGTAGCCAGATGCAGCCCCCAGTATCAGTTGCCAGTTGACTCCTGCAATACAGGTAGCCAGATGTAGCCCCCCCGTATAGGTAGCCGATGACCCCTGAATATAGGTAACCAGATGTACCCTCTCCCCCGTCAGTATAGGTAGCCACATGTCCCACCAGTATAGGTAACCAGATGACCCCCCCAGTACAGGTAGCCAGATAAAGCCCTGCACAATATAAGTAGCCAGAGTAACCCCCTCCCCCCGTAAAGGTAGCTAGATGTAGCACCCCAGTATAGATGGCCAGATGTAATCCCAGTATAGGTAGCCAGATGTAGCCCCCCCACCCACCCCCGCAGTACAGGTAGCCATATATCCTCCCAGTATCCCAGTATAGTAAGCCAGATGTAGAGCCCCACAGTATAGGTAGCCAGATGACTCCTGCAGTATAGGTACCTAGGTGACTCTTGGCTGGGAGAGACACACAGCATCTGTCTTCCTCTTCGGGCTCCTGGACTCCACTACAGTGGAATGTGAAAGTTTGGGCAACGTTGTTAATCGTCATGATTTTCCTGTATAAATCGTTGGTTGTTACGATAAAAATGTCAGTTAAATATATCATATAGAAGACACACACAGTGATATTTGAGAAGTGAAATTAAGTTTATTGCATTTACAGAAACTGCACAGTAATTGTTTAAATAAAATTAGGCAGGTGCACACATTTCGGCACTGTTGTCATTTTATTGATTCCAAAACCTTTAGAACTAATTATTGGAACTTAAATTGGCTTGGTAAGCTCAGTGACCCCTGACCTACATACACAGGTAAATCCAATTATAAGAAAGAGTATTTAAGAGGGTCAATTGTACGTTTCCCTCCTCTTTTAAATTTTTCTTAAGAGTAGCAACATGGGGGGGGGGGGGGGGGGGGGCTCTCAAGACAACTCTCAAATGACCTGAAGACAAAGATTGTTCACCATCATGGTTTAGGGCAGGGGTTCTCAAACTGGGTGCTGCAGCACCCTGGTGCGCCTTGAGCACCTGCCAGGGGTGCCTCGGCGTTCATCCCCATTCTTTGGGGGTGCTGATGAATAAGGGTCGGAAAAGCATTTCAGTAGTTATTTTTGCAGAGGGGTGCCTTGAAAAAAATTTCAGAGCCATCAAAGGTGCCCTCAACCGAAAAAGTTTGGGCACCCCTGGTTTAGGGGTAAGATACAGAAAGCTGTCTCAGAGCTTTTAGATGTCTGTTTCCACAGTTAGGAACATATTGAGGAAATGGAAGACCACAGGCTCAGTTCAGGTTAAGGCTTGAAGTGGCAGACCAAGAAAAATGTTGGATAAACAGAAGCGACAAATCGTGAGAACAGTCAGAGTTAAAGCACAGACCAACACCAAAGACCTATAACATCATCTTGCTGTAGATGGAGTCACTGTGCATCGTTCAACCATTTGGCGCACTTTACACAAGGAGAAGAGATGGCCCAAACCTCCGATTTTCAGTTCGCGAACCACGTTTGCGAACTTCCGCAAGCGTTCGCGAACCTGCAAACTTTCGCGAACCACAATAGACTTCAATGGGGAGGCGAACTTTGAAAACTAGAAACATTTTTGCTGGCCACAAAAGTGATGGAAAAGATGTTTCAAGGGGTCTAACACCTTGAGGGGGGCATGGCGAAGTGGGATACATGCCAAAAGTGCCCGGGAAA
Source organism: Hyperolius riggenbachi (assembly GCF_040937935.1). Taxonomy (NCBI): domain Eukaryota; kingdom Metazoa; phylum Chordata; class Amphibia; order Anura; family Hyperoliidae; genus Hyperolius; species Hyperolius riggenbachi. Next base: position 360,338,118 of record NC_090650.1, read on the forward strand.
AATCAGGATTTGACGCACAGCAGCGTTTTAAGGGCAGAAATCACATTACATGCTAAATTGGAGGCCTAAAGTGCTTTAAAACATCTTGCATGTGTATGCATCAATCAGGTAGTTTAATTAGTGTACTGCTTCACACTGACAGACCAAACTCACTGTGTAACACACAGCAAACAGCTGTTTGTGTAGTGACGGCCGTGCTGGACTGGTGCGCACCGTGGCGAGAGTGCAGGCCATGCCGGTTTTCAAGCCAATATGGCCGGGCTGAGGTAACTGAATGACAGAACAACAGTGACTGAGTGTCCAGCTGATTGAATTTGGTCTGCCCACAATGAATCAACGACCCAATTATCTATTTTCTTGGGTCAGGTGTGCCCCCCAACCCGAACACACTCATTGCTTCATTGTGATACGCAAACCCCTTCACCGTGGAAAGGTAATGATCACGAAGGGGAATTGATACATGTACATGCCTTTTGTTTTGTTGTTGCAGCTGCAGTGCAGCCAGAAAAATTAGGCAGGCATGTACATGCACCTGAAAAATTATTATAGCAGCGGCCTTAAAAATTCAGGAATCCGCTTGGAGTCCCGGTGGTCCCTGTTGGTGGTGGCGGAGAAGGCAGTCAAGCGGCCTGCAGGCAGAGATGCTGTGTGGGGACCAACTTAATCTTGGGGCAGGCAGTCACATGGCGTGCAGGCAGAGATGCTGTGTGTGGGGACTGACTTAGTGTTTGGGTAGGCCTGAGCGTGCTTTGCAGACCAGGCATCCGTGGACAGATGAAACCTTGACCCAACGCTGTATGCCAGAGATGTCACCACTTGCCTTTCAACATCACGGTACAGTTTAGGTATCGCCTTTTTTGGGAAATAATTGCTGCCTGGCATCTTCCACTGCGGTGTGTGGCTTTGCTTTTGTGTGCTGCTTTTCCTCTAGTGGTCATCCCATTGCAGTTTGTGCTTTGTAATCATGTGCCTTCGTAAGGTAGTTGTCCCTACGCGGGTCTTGGTCTTTCCACGGCTCAATTTTCGGTGGCAGAGAGTACAGATGGCATTGCTCTCATCTGAGGCAAAAAAATGTCCACACCACTGAGCCCTCGGGTGATGGCACTTTGGTGGTGGCGGCCGACTGAGTGTTAAGTGGGGTGCCAGAATCAGAGCAGGAGGAGGAAGATATGTCACGCTTCCGTGCGGAAGCTGAGAAAGATGAGGTGTTCTGTGTTAAATAGTCAACTACGTCCTGACAATATTGGGGGTTAATGGCACGTGCCTTCTTATGAACACTGTACTTTGGTCGAGGGTCGCAAGAAATCACGACAGCGTGACCTCGAACAGACCTGCCAGGTGGCCTGCCTCTGGCTCTGCCTTTTGTTTTGTCCATATTGAGGGGGATGAAGTGAAAGGTATGCACTGACTTGACTAATACAATGTACGGTTACACAGGTGCAGTGAACAGGTTGCAGTGACTGCTGGTAAAACAATGTGTGGTTACACAGGTGCAGTTAACAGGTATGCACGGACTGGTATATAAAACAGCGTGCGGTCACACAGGTGCAGTGAAGAGGTATGCAGTGACTGCTGGTACAACAATGTGCGGTTACACAGGTGCAGTGAACAGGTATGCAGTGACTGCTGGTACAAAAATGTGTAGTTACACAGGTACATTGAACAGGTTGCAGTGACTGGTATTACAAATGTGCAGCTGTCACACACACAGGTACCGTGAAAAGGTGCAGCGATTGGTGGTGGTATATAAAAATGCGTGCGCTCACGTAGGTAGGTAGGTGCACTGAACAGTGAACAGGTGCAGTGATTGGGATTACAAATGTGCAGCTGCCTGTCACACACAGGTACCGTGAACAGGTGCAATGACTGGTGGTATTAACAATGCATGCACTCACGTAGGTAGATAGGTAGGTGCACTGAACAGTGAACAGGTGCATTGATTGGGATTACAAATGGGAAGCTGCCTGTCACACACACAGGTAGTCACTCACTGAATGTGCTGGGCCTGACAATGGCACAGTTGGAATTACCACCAAGTCAAAGTTGACCCTAATGATGCACTATGGGGGCGAATCGAACTTCCGGAAAAGTTTGCAGTTCTCCGTGATTGCGTACCCTGGAAGTTCGCCGATTCCCGTTCGCAGGCGAACCGTTCGGGCCATCTCTAACAAGGAGATGCTGTATACAGAGGAATCCTTTTCTCTGCCCACAGCACAAGCAGAACCGCTTGAGGTATGCTAAAGCACATTTGGACAAGCCAGCTTCATTTTGGAATAAGGTGCAGCGGACTGCTGAAACTAAAATTTAGTTATTTGGGCATAACAAGGGTTTTTATGCATGGAGGAAAAACAACACAGCATTTCAAGAAAAACACCGGCTAACTACAGTAAAATATAGTGGTGGTTCCTGGTGGTGGTTCCATCATGCTGTGGGGCTGTGTGGCCAGTGCAAGGACTGGGAATCTTGTCAAATTTGAGGGACGCATGGATTCCACTCAGTATCAGATTCTGGAGACCAATGTCCAGGAATCAGTGACAAAGCTGAAGCTGCGCAGGGGGTGGATCTTTCAACAAGACAACGACCCAAAACACAGCTCAAAATCCACTAAGGCATACGTGCAGAGGAACAAGTTCAACGTTCTGGAATGGCCATCTCAGTGCACAGACCTGTATATAATTGAAAATCTGTGGTATGAGTTAAAGAGAGCTGCTAAGCTTGGAAGCCATCAAACCTGAATGAACTAGAGATGTTTTGTAAAGAGGAATGGTCCAAAATACCTTCAACCAGAATCCAGACTCTCATTGGAACCTACAGGAAGTGTTAGGAGGCTTTAATTTCTGCAAAAGGAGAATCTACTAAATATTGAGAAAAAGAGAGAACACCAAGAGCCTAATATAGTGTAGTACGTACTGGTAATGTATAATTGGAAGAGTAATAATATTAATTTAATACTCACAAACCAGGGTTACCAATTAGGCAACCACTGTCAAAGCAGGTGGGGAGATTGCCCTGACCCCACTCAGGATTAAAAAGTCGCTCTCTGTAGTAGAAGAAGGAAGGGTACACCCCTCCACCAAGGGTGGACTTGATGTAGATAATAGGATAACAGAGGCGCCAACAGGATAAAAAACACTAAAAACCCGTCTTGGTAATAGAGGAGGTAGTGGTGGACTTACCTCCTCTAAGCAGAACATACGACTGTGGATTTTAAGTCAAAAAGTTTTTATTGGATACTCCAAAATAAAGTGCATTGCGTTTCGCAAGGTACAAACCCACTTCATCAGGCAATAACAAATAGGAGTAAATAGCATCTGCCAGTATCATCAACGCTGAGCGCCTCTGTCTGTCTGTATGACGCACCCGGGAGCTGTTTCTCATCGGGAATCGGCAGTTTTCCCGTCGGGTTAATTAATACTACCGCCGCTACTCAGCAACGCACCGCAGATTCCCGACGACAGCCGCAGGCTAGTCAACGCATGCAAGAGAACAGCTCCTGCACACATTGGCTAATGTGAAAGAGGCCTTACATAAAGCATCACATAAAACGCAGCCTTTCACGCTTTGTAATGTGTGCTCCCAGCATCAAGGACCATAGGCTTACACCACACATTTTTACAATTCAGGCCACAGGCAGCTTTAAGGGCTTGCTGCAGGGCCATACAACTCAACAAGTGATTCCCTCCCCATTTTCTGCCAAACAACAGAGCTTTCTGTTGGTGTGCTCTGATCACTCCCACAATGCTTATTTATTTTTTGTCTTTTTTTTTTTTTATAAAATTACCTATTTATCTATTTTTTTTCCCTCCCCCCTGCCAGCCAATTACAGTGATCGACTTTCAATAAACATCAGCCTATGAGAGCCGATCGCTCCTGAGCCTCCCAGGTAGTGTTGGGCGAACATCTAGATGTTCGGGTTCGGGCCGAACAGGCCGAACATGGCCGCGATGTTCGGGTGTTCGACCCGAACTCCGAACATAATGGAAGTCAATGGGGACCCGAACTTTTGTGCTTTGTAAAGCCTCCTTACATGCTACATACCCCAAATTTACAGGGTATGTGCACCTTGGGAGTGGGTACAAGAGGAAAAAAAATTTAGCAAAAAGAGCTTATAGTTTTTGAGAAAATCGATTTTAAAGTTTCAAAGGGAAAACTGTCTTTTAAATGCGGGAAATGTCTGTTTTCTTTGCACAGGTAACATGCTTTTTGTCGGCATGCAGTCATAAATGTAATACATATAAGAGGTTCCAGGAAAAGGGACCGGTAACGCTAACCCAGCAGCAGCACACGTGATGGAACAGGAGGAGGGTGGCGCAGGAGGAGAAGGCCACGCTTTGAGACACAACAACCCAGGCCTTGCATGAGGACAAGAAGCGTGCGGATAGCATGCTTTGTACCACCATGCAGTCATAAATGTAATAAAGATAAGTGGTTCAATAAACAGGGACCACGCGGCAACGCTAACCCAGCAGCAGCACACGTGATGGAACAGGAGGAGGCGCAGGAGGAGAAGGCCACGCTTTGTGAGACACAACAACCCAGGCCTTGCATGAGGACAAAAAGCGTGCGGATAGCATGCTTTGTACCGCCATGTAGTCATAAATGTAATAAAGATAAGAGGTTCAATAAACAGGGACCACGCGGCAACGCTAACCCAGCAGCAGCAGCAGCAGCAGCACACGTGATGGAACAGGAGGAGGCGCAGGAGGAGAAGGCCACGCTTTGTGAGACACAACAACCCAGGCCTTGCATGAGGACAAAAAGCGTGCGGATAGCATGCTTTGTACCGCCATGTAGTCATAAATGTAATAAAGATAAGAGGTTCCATAAACAGGGACCGGCAACGGTAACCCAGCAGCAGCAGCAGCAGCAGCAGCACACGTGATGGAACAGGAGGAGGCGCAGGAGGAGAAGGCCACGCTTTGTGAGACACAACAACCCAGGCCTTGCATGAGGACAAAAAGCGTGCGGATAGCATGCTTTGTACCGCCATGTAGTCATAAATGTAATAAAGATAAGAGGTTCCATAAACAGGGACCGGCAACGGTAACCCAGCAGCAGCAGCAGCAGCAGCAGCACACGTGATGGAACAGGAGGAGGCGCAGGAGGAGAAGGCCACGCTTTGTGAGACACAACAACCCAGGCCTTGCATGAGGACAAAAAGCGTGCGGATAGCATGCTTTGTACCGCCATGTAGTCATAAATGTAATAAAGATAAGAGGTTCCATAAACAGGGACCGGCAACGGTAACCCAGCAGCAGCAGCAGCAGCAGCAGCACACGTGATGGAACAGGAGGAGGCGCAGGAGGAGAAGGCCACGCTTTGTGAGACACAACAACCCAGGCCTTGCATGAGGACAAAAAGCGTGCGGATATAGCAGCAATGCTTTTTGCCGCCATGCAGTCATAAATGTAATACAGATGAGAGGTTCAATAAACAGGGACCGGAAACGCTAAACCATCCCAGATGTTCATCGGTCATGTTACTTGGTTGGGGTCCAGGAGTGTTGCGTAGTCGTTTCCAATCCAGGATTGATTCATTTTAATTTGAGTCAGACGGTCTGCATTTTCTGTGGAGAGGCGGATACGCCGATCTGTGATGATGCCTCCGGCAGCACTGAAACAGCGTTCCGACATAACGCTGGCTGCCGGGCAAGCCAGCACCTCTATTGCGTACATTGCCAGTTCGTGCCAGGTGTCTAGCTTCATGCCCGGTTTCAGGTCCAGCGGTGCCAGCCACAAATCCGTCTGTTCCTTTATTCCCCTCCAAATTTCCTCCCCTGTGTGCTGCTTATCCCCAAGGCAGATCAGCTTCAGCAACGCTTGCTGACGCATGCCAACAGCTGTGCTGCACTGCTTCCACGATCCTACTGCTGCTGGTGCTGGGTTAGCGTTTCCGGATGAGGTACAGCTTTGAGATGCGTTGGAGGAGAAGGAGTCAGAGAGGTAGGTGCTGCTGTTGTTATCCAGTGGGAGGGACGGCGGTGCAGCTGTTTGCGGCGTGGGCAACACCCGCGCCGTAGCAGGTGAGGAATCGCTGCCAGGCTCCACAAGGTTCACCCAGTGCGCGGTAAGGGAGATGTATCGACCCTGGCCGAACGCACTCGTCCAGGTGTCAGTGGTGAGGTGAACCTTGCAGGCAACGGCATTCTTCAAGCTTCGGGTTATTTAGCTGACCACGTGCTCATGCAACTCAGGCACTGCAGAGCGCGCAAAGTGGTAGTGGCTGGGAACCACGTAACGTGGGATGGCCACTGACATCATGCCCTTGAAGCTGTTTGTCTCCACCACTCGATATGGCAGCATTTCGCAGGCCAGAAGCTTGGCTATGCTGGCTGGCTGTTACTGCCACGGCCCGGGGGTCATTTGCTGGCAATTTCCTCTTGTGCTCAAACATCTCAGAGACAGACAACTCAACCGTAGCGCTGCACACCGAAGGGCTGTTGGTTGTTGTGTTTGATGAACACTGGGAGACCTCAAGAGCACTAGTCCGGAAAGTGACAGTGTCAGCATCGTCTGATGTTTGTGAATGTTGTGAACCACGCAATGGCTGGGCTACTGCTGCTGCTGAGGCGGGTCTGGTGGTGAGTCTGGTGAACCCAAGGGAGGCAGTGTTGCTGGTGGTACGGTGGTACCCTGTCCTGCCGCGTTTGCCCACAGAGTGGGATGTTTGGATAGAATGTGGCGGCTCATGCTGGTGGTGGAGAGGTTGTTAATACTTTTCCCCCTGCTCAGGCGGGTCTTGCACACCTTGCAAATCGCCATGGTAACATCCTCAGTGCAGTCTTCAAAGAAAGCCCAGACTTTAACTGGCTGAGGACTCGGACCTCGTGCGTGATGTGCTGGTGCTGCTTAACCCACTGCTGGACGCTTGAGAGGTCATCCAAGTAATTATCTGGTCCTGTTCTTTTGGATCTGTGAGGGTTGTTGCCCTGGACAACATGGGCAGTATTGAGTGGGTTTTCTTGGGTGCTCCCCTGTGGCCTGTACGTGAACCGTCAGGGGAAACACCTCTTCCCTTGCCCCTCCCTCTTTCACCGGATTTCTTCCTCATTTCACTTATCCTTAAAGTACACGCTGACTGGCAGCAGTACAGTGGCAGTACAGAAATGCTATACAGTGGTGGGTGAGCGGTGTACCACTATTGTCAGCAGTGACACAGAGCACAATGCTATACAGTGGCGGGTGAGCGGTGTACTACTGTTCCCAGCAGACACAGAGTGGAAGTAAACACAATGCTATATAGTGTGGCTGAGCCGTGTACACAGAGTGGCATTAAACACAATGCTATATAGTCTGCTATATAGTCACCCCGAACAGGGTGATGTTCTGCAGAACCCGAACAGTGGCAAACACTGTTCGCCCAACACTACTGGGAGAGATCGCAGATTTTAGTACCTAAACACACGATACAACATGTTTTCCGGGGTCGGACTCTGAGGCACATACAGATGGTCCCGATCATCATCCTCATCATACAACTCTTCTCCTGAGTCTGACCCACCCACCACCTCTGCCACCCCAACATCCCCAGACACAGACCCCTCATCGTCCTCAACATTAACTTGGGATGCTGGCCTGAGCCAGACCTCCTCCTCCACATCAGGCCCCATCATCTCCTCAATGGCAGCCCTCATTAATCGCTCTGGCGACGGACTGATGGACACAACGTTCTCCTCCGGGGAGGGCTGCTGCTGACCACTGGCTGCTGGGGTGGATGTTATAGCTTGCGTGGGGCGTTGGCTGTTGCTGTTGTTGGGAGTGCTGCTCACAGCGGAGGTCTCTGGGGAACTCATGTTGAGCTCATATAGTGGTTGACGGTGAGTGGAGTATTACTGATCCCAGCAATATACACACTGACTGGCAGAGTACGCAATGCTATATAGTGTGGCTGAGCGGTGTACACAGAGTGGCAGTAAACACAATGCTATATAGTCTGGCTGAGCGAGCGGTGTACTACTGTTCCCAGCAGAATCAGAGTGGCAGTAAACAATGGTATATAGTCTGGCTGAGCGGTGTACACAGAGTGTCAGTAAACAATGGTATATAGTCTGGCTGAGCGAGCGGTGTACTACTGTTCCCAGCAGAATCAGAGTGGCAGTAAACAATGGTATATAGTCTGGCTGAGCGGTGTACACAGAGTGTCAGTAAACAATGGTATATAGTCTGGCTGAGCGGTGTACACACAATGCTATATAGTCTGCTATATAGTGTCAGTAAACAATGGTATATAGTCTGGCTGAGCGAGCGGTGTACTACTGTTCCCAGCAGAATCAGAGTGGCAGTAAACAATGGTATATAGTCTGGCTGAGCGGTGTACACAGAGTGTCAGTAAACAATGGTATATAGTCTGGCTGAGCGGTGTACACACAATGCTATATAGTCTGCTATATAGTGTCAGTAAACAATGGTATATAGTCTGGCTGAGCGAGCGGTGTACTACTGTTCCCAGCAGAATCAGAGTGGCAGTAAACAATGGTATATAGTCTGGCTGAGCGAGCGGTGTACTACTGTTCCCAGCAGAATCAGAGTGGCAGTAAACAATGGTATATAGTCTGGCTGAGCGGTGTACACAGAGTGTCAGTAAACAATGGTATATAGTCTGGCTGAGCGGTGTACACACAATGCTATATAGTCTGCTATATAGTGTCAGTAAACAATGGTATATAGTCTGGCTGAGCGAGCGGTGTACTACTGTTCCCAGCAGAATCAGAGTGGCAGTAAACAATGGTATATAGTCTGGCTGAGCGAGCGGTGTACTACTGTTCCCAGCAGAATCAGAGTGGCAGTAAACAATGGTATATAGTCTGGCTGAGCGGTGTACACAGAGTGTCAGTAAACAATGGTATATAGTCTGGCTGAGCGGTGTACACACAATGCTATATAGTCTGCTATATAGTGTCAGTAAACAATGGTATATAGTCTGGCTGAGCGAGCGGTGTACTACTGTTCCCAGCAGAATCAGAGTGGCAGTAAACAATGGTATATAGTCTGGCTGAGCGGTGTACACAGAGTGTCAGTAAACAATGGTATATAGTCTGGCTGAGCGGTGTACACACAATGCTATATAGTCTGCTATATAGTGTCAGTAAACAATGGTATATAGTCTGGCTGAGCGAGCGGTGTACTACTGTTCCCAGCAGAATCAGAGTGGCAGTAAACAATGGTATATAGTCTGGCTGAGCGGTGTACACAGAGTGTCAGTAAACAATGGTATATAGTCTGGCTGAGCGGTGTACACACAATGCTATATAGTCTGCTATATAGTGTCAGTAAACAATGCTATATAGTGTGGCTGAACGAGCGGTGTACTACTGTTCCCAGCAGACACAGAACAGTACACAGAATGCTATATAGTGTGGCTGAACGAGCGGTGTACTACTGTTCCCAGCAGACACAGAACAGTACACAGAATGCTATATAGTGTGGCTGAACGAGCGGTGTACCACTGTTCCCAGCAGACACAGAACAGTACACAGAATGCTATATAGTGTGGCTGAACGAGCGGTGTACTACTGTTCCCAGCAGACACAGAACAGTACACAGAATGCTATATAGTGTGGCTGAACGAGCGGTGTACTACTGTTCCCAGCAGACACAGAACAGTACACAGAATGCTATATAGTGTGGCTGAACGAGCGGTGTACTACTGTTCCCAGCAGACACAGAACAGTACACAGAATGCTATATAGTGTGGCTGAACGAGCGGTGTACCACTGTTCCCAGCAGACACAGAACAGTACACAGAATGCTATATAGTGTGGCTGAACGAGCGGTGTACTACTGTTCCCAGCAGACACAGAACAGTACACAGAATGCTATATAGTGTGGCTGAACGAGCGGTGTACTACTGTTCCCAGCAGACACAGAACAGTACACAGAATGCTATATAGTGTGGCTGAACGAGCGGTGTACTACTGTTCCCAGCAGACACAGAACAGTACACAGAATGCTATATAGTGTGGCTGAACGAGCGGTGTACCACTGTTCCCAGCAGACACAGAACAGTACACAGAATGCTATATAGTGTGGCTGAACGAGCGGTGTACTACTGTTCCCAGCAGACACAGAACAGTACACAGAATGCTATATAGTGTGGCTGAACGAGCGGTGTACTACTGTTCCCAGCAGACACAGAACAGTACACAGAATGCTATATAGTGTGGCTGAACGAGCGGTGTACTACTGTTCCCAGCAGCGACACACAATGACTGGGGGGGACCCTGGCTAGCGTGGCTGGAGCGCGAACTACCCTGCCTGCCTACCCAAAGCTAAACCCACAGACAAATGGCGGAGATATGACGTGGTTCGGGTATTTATTTACCCGAACCACGTGACAGTTCGGCCAATCAGAGCGCGTTCGGGTCCGAACCACGTGACCCGTTCGGCCAATCACAGCGCTAGCTGAACGTTCGGGGAACGTTCGGCCATGCGCTCTTAGTTCGGCCATATGGCCGAACGGTTTGGCCGAGCACCGTCAGGTGTTCGGCCGAACTCGAACATCACCCGAACAGGGTGATGTTCTGCAGAACCCGAACAGTGGCGAACACTGTTCGCCCAACACTACTCCCAGGGGGACAGCCTAGTGACATGGCTATCCTGAGTACAGCGCTGCCTTAGATCGCAGCACTGTACATTGCAAATAGACGGCAGTTTCGCCATCTAACAGTCTCCTAGCAGTGATCGCTCAGCTCTGTCATTCAAGCGGAGATGCACGCGCGATCTCCTGCTAAACACGCCCCCAATTGGCGTGTAGCAGTTGGCAAGTAGTTAACAAAGCCTTAATGCATGCATTACAGTACTTAAAACAGTATCAAAATATTTTACAAAGCATTTATTTTAATGAACATGTGAATCCTTCCTGCAAGGTAAGGGTAGCAGGAAAAAAAGGCGCCGGCTGAAGGTGGACGAAAAGGGCACCACCATAGACTTTAACGCAATTATCGTTAATAAGGAGAAAAAAAGCAGAAAATAGGGTGCGGTGAAAAATTTTGTTAATAACATTAGAACATTATAGTTTTTGAGATAGTTATCGTTTTAGAAGTTTACAACGTTGTAATTTATGTCATATTATTTCTTAATAAGTACTGATTTTAAGTTTTCAAAGGTATTATCGTTAATATATGTAAAAGGGTGTTTCTGCAGGGGGAGTGGTTAGGGTTAGACACCACCAGGGGGAGTGGTTAAGGTTAGGCACCACCTGGGCGGCGGTTAGTTTTAGTCAACACCAGGGGTGGTGGTTAGGGTTAGGCACCACCGGGGGGGGGGGGGGGGTTAGGGTTAGGCACCACCGGGGGGGGTTAGGGTTAGGCACCACCGGGGGGTGGTTAGGGTTAGACACCACCGGGGGGTTAGGGTTAGACACCACCAGGGGGCTGGTTAGGGTTAGGCACCACCGGGGGGGTTAGGCACCACTGGGGGGTGGTTAGGGTTAGGCACCACCGGGGGGGGGGTTAGTGTTAGGCGTCAGTTGGGGAGTGGTTAGTTTTAGGCACCACCAGGGGAGGGTTCTTCTTGTTGGGTTAAGCAGTATTGACGAAAAAACAACGACATTTAACACTACTATTTATTCGTTATTATATCTCGCTTGTTTTTTGCAACAGTAAATATCATTAATAAAGCTTCACACCAATGGTTCTCGTTATCAAATTTCGTTAATACCTGGCGCCAAATTCGTTAATAAGTCGGGCACTTTTTTCACGGCGCCCTTTTTTCATGCACGCAATGTAAGAGTTAAGTAGCAGTCCCTAGATTCACTGCTCTTCCCTTTCTGTCCCCACAGGAGGCTACTAGTATTTACTGATATGCTTTAGCTTAGCTCCCTCCACAGAGAGAATACATAACAGTGAGTGATTTGAAAGGCACTAAAGGAACAGACTGTACAGACAAGGCCAAAATTACTGTCTAGTTTCCCTTAGGGTCTGAAGTATGCTTAGGTGATAATGTCTGTGAAAGAGCAGCAAGAACTGCAATACGTGTTTTTTCAGTTAAAAAAGGCCGTGGTCTATTTAACATAATAAGCTTTTCAACAGGCTTGGTTCACACATAAATCTGTACATTTCTGGTCGAGTCCAGTACAAAATTGTATCATTTTTGCATCATTTTTCTATCAGTTTTACTTGACAGGACCGGAAATGTGCACCTTTCATGTGTGCACACACCCACAGAAACACATACAAAACTGACAGGACTGGAGCGGACGGGAAAAGTACTGTACACTTACAGCCATGGAAACACATGCAAAACTGACAGAACTGGCCGGACAAGAAATGTACAGATTATGGGCTTGATTCACTAAAGCGTGATAACTGCTATCACAGCAGCTATCACACGATGTGCCGCACGCAATGGTTTGCACGTGTACAGCGTTACTTCGTGTGATAAGCAAAGGTTTGCGCGTGATCTCATGCAGTTTTCACGTGAAAACTGCACGTGATTGCGCGCGAACCTTTGCTTATCACGTGAAGTAACGCTATGTGCGCGCGCCAGATCGCATGATAACTGCTGTGATAGCAGTTATCACGCTTCAGTGAATCAAGCCCTATGTGTGAACACATCGCTAGTAACAGAAAACTGATGCCAACTGTCACAAACTGACAGGACAGGACTGGACACCTTTCTATGTGTGAACCAAGCCCGGGATATATATTATGTGAATGTTTCCTTTATGGTTTTATGGAGAAGATGACAGCCACGTTTCTCATTCTATACAGAATGCATGTTGTCCAATGAGCAGAGTATAGTAACATTTCTGTACAGCAATGGTGTCATTTTAAGGGGAACCTTAAAGCAGGCCATACACTGGCCCGATTTGCGCCCGTTTCGACAGCAGATTCGATCACTGGGATCGAATCTGCTGCCAATCGTTCACGCTACACGCCGAATTTCGATCCATTTCGTCCGATCCCGTCGATCGTGCCGTGCGGAAAATAACCGTCGATCGCCCGCGGGTAAAGAGCGCATCGCTAGCGGCGTTCGAGTGCCCGACGACCGACGCAATAGAGCCCGCATACATTACCTGCTCCGCCGGCGCGACTGCAGTCTCCCGGTCACCGCTGCTCCGTCTGCGCTCTGGTCTCCAGGTCCGGCATGCCTCACTTCTTCTAGCCCGGCAGGAAGTTTAAACAGTAGAGCGCCCTCTACTGTTTAAACTTCCTGCCGGGCTAGAAGAAGTGAGGCATGCCGGATCTGGAGACCAGAGCGCAGACGGAGCAGCGGTGACCGGGAGACTGCAGTCGCACCAGCGGAGCAGGTAATGTATGCGGGCGGGGGCAGCAGCAGCAGTACCACCACAACAGATTGTGAACGGTTTCAGGCTGAAATCGGTTCACAATCTGTTTGCTGTAAAGGTAGCCATACGATCCCTCTCTGATCAGATTCGATCAGAGAGGGATCTATCTGTTGGTCGAATCTGATGGCAAATCGACCAGTGTATGGCCACCTTAAGTGACATGACTTGATGACATAGATATGTGTTTGAACAGTGGCAAGCATACAGATATCCATGCTGTGCTCCTTTTCTTCTTTCCCTGCCTGAAAGAGTTCATATTCAGCTATGCAACTGCCAGTTTTTCTCCAGCTGAGACCCCCAGTCGGTCTATAGCGGGACCTCCAGTTGGACTATAGCATCCCTCACTAGTAAGGAATTACAGCTATAATAGAACTTTCCTGGCAGAAAAATGGCCGTCTGAGAGCAGGGGATAATTAAAAAAAAAAAAAGGTCAATAGTTAAGATAGTTGAGCTCTCGAAGGCACAGGATAGGTTGTTATCGAGCTTAAAGCATAACATAAAGCTGTGGGCTATCTAAAAGTCATTTGAGGAGTAGGAGGATAGATACAACTGTTTATCTCATCAGTTTATTTTCACTTAAAGAGAAACTGTAACCAAGAATTGAACTTCATCCCAGTCAGTAGCTGATACCCCCTTTCCCATGAGAGATCTTTTCTTTTTCACAAACGGATCAACAGGGGGCTCTGTATGGCTGATATTGTGGTGAAACCTCTCCCACAGTGTGATGTCAGGACCATGGTTCTGACATCACACTGTGGGAGCCTTGTTGCATTGTGGGAAATAACAGCTGTTTCCAATTGTCAAAAAAAGCAAGCAGCATCTTCTTCCACTGACATCACCTGCCAGCAGTAAAAATATCACCATGTGATAAATGTCAGAATGTAAATCAGGGAGAGGAAAGATTTTACAATGGGCAAACACTGACTAAATAATTTATACATAATTATTGTAAAAATGAAGCACTTTTTTATGAAATTATATTCACTGGAGTTCCTCTTTAAGTTTCACTTTAAAGACAGATCTACAGAAATATAATGTCAGTGTGAACAATCTTACACCAAGGTAGCTTTACTTACAACAGACTACTCCTTCAAGAAACAGCTTTTTGTAAATCTGTAAGATTCTAAAACAAAATAATTGAATTGCAGTGTACCGATTTTAAAAATGTGACTATATGCTTACTTATTGTTGATCATAATTGGTAATTTTGCTTTTGTGAAATTTTGTGTAATTTTCAAAATTATAATTCTGAATTCATGGGTAAGCTTGATTTCACATTATTTTTATATAATTTTCAAAGGTTAAGTGAAATTGCATTCACAGAATGCATTGTTGCCTAACTTGCAAAAGACATTCATGGTAAGCCTGACACTTAGCTACCGAGTAGTGATATAAAAATCTGGCCATATTAGTTTCGCCATAACTTTTGTGACAATGTCACGTCATACTTAAGAGAATATTTGGGAAAATATATGGGTGGATAAGATGAACGAACACCATCATGTTTTCAGTGGATTTTCAGCTCTTTTATTTTAAAGCATCACAACAGCATACACTACCATGTTTCAAAGCTGGCGCTTCTTTTTCAAGCTATCTGTGCATGTCAAGGTCAGTTGAAATATGCTGTTTTTAGGGGTTTGCTGGTTTGTGAGATAACGTCAGGCATGAGAGTTTAGGCTACTGTTTAGGTTAGATTAGATGAATTTTTTTGTGCTACTTCAGGAAACAGATACCATAGTGATATTGTGTTTTGTATACTAGAAACCAAAGCTGTATCTTGCCTTGAGCATTTGGTAATTAGACCATCCCATAAGGGTGTGGCAGCTATGAGACAATACTGACCTGGGAGAATAATTGGTCTCCTTTTTATGCTAGAATAGGTTATATTCAACAGAGTTGTAAATATAGAGTTACAATGTATGTACTGTAAGCCTGGGGTTGTAACTTTTAGAAGATTGTGTTTTGTCTCAGCTATAAGAGAAAGTGAGTGTGTTCAGTGAATTGTACAGCAACAGCACAAGTCCATTTTCCCATGATTACACATAAAAGCAGATAAACAGAACAGAGAAGCCTATAAAATAATCATACAAGGACCTATTTATAATGATTGAAATGACCAGTAAGGATAAATCACCCACTTTGTAAATAAATGAATACAAATATGCCAAGTCAATTAATTAAATGAGCAGAACATTTGATAACTGTGACAAGGTTGTTTGATCTGGCTGTGGTCACACTGTACAACCTGCATGGTGAAAAATATTGCATGTGAACTCACTGTCCATACAATTCTATGAGCATCTGCTCTGCGTTGTAATGGATCTTGCTTTATGCAGAATGTTTCTGGATAATTCATGTAAACGTGCACACTATAAATATGGGCTTTGAAATAATGCATGTATTATAACAGATGCTTTATACCCATAGGCAAACGCAGGGGGTGATTACAGCTGCTCGGAATCCCCCAAAGACCAGGCCTGGTGCAGTATCTGGGGAGAGGCACAAGTTGAGACACCAGAATATCTGCAAGTATCCTGCAGCCCCTTTCTTTCCCTGCTTCAGTTGACTTTGGATGTAGCAGCAGCATGTGTACAGAGCAAGGAGCAGCAGCGTGTGTACAGTGCATGGAGCAGCAGCTTGTGCAGAGAGCATAGAGCAGCACTGGGGAACTTAGAGCACAGAGTCAGGTATGAGCACAGCCCTGTTTGACCGCTATGTAAAGGCTTCAATTTCTCCTTCACAACCAATGTCGGTTGTCCTCATTATTATCTGTATCTAAACTGTTCCTGATCATTCTCGTTGTCAGTCGGTCAGACAGGAAATTGCATTTTGTGCAACCAGCATGATGTCGTACTATATTATTATACTGTATTGTGCGTGGCTGAGTAAGACTTTTCAGGAATCCCTTCTTTAAAAATACTGGGTTTGCCCCTGATACCACTCACGTTAAAAAAGTACAAAGCGTCCTGTTCCTAGGAAGTACAATCACCAATAATCTGAGAGGGCCCGTTTCCACTAGAGCGAATCCGCATGCGTTGTCTGCATGCGGATTCGCATAACTAATACAAGTGGATGAGACTGTTTCCACTTGTCAGTTTTTTGGTGCGTTTTTCTGTGCAGGATTTTTCTGCACGGTAGGGCCTGCAGAATTCGCCTGCGTGTGGAATGCAGGCGATTTGCAGGCAATGTATTTAATAGGGGAAAACGCACATGCGATTTTTGCACTAAAACTAATGTACATTGAGCCAGGCAGTGACATGGTTAAAATCGCTGATAGCCTGCCTATGCGAAATCGCATGCGAAATCGCGGCAAAAATCGCATGCGGAATCGCATCCGCATGCGATTTTGTCAGCGGTGGAATCCCAGCGATTCGCACCGCACTAGTGGAAACGGGCCCTAATAGTGGCCACACACCATTAGGTTGATATGTTGTTTCGCTGAAATAAAAATGTACACTCTTCTAACTACACATGAGATTTTGACACAATCACAACTAAAACAATTGATTATAAAGCTATAAATGAAATCTAATATATACAGTACATATCTCACTAATAGTACATATCTCACTAATATTATAAATGCGAACGTTTGGATGTTTGTATGTTTGTTACTCAATCACACAACAACGGCTGAACAGATTTGAATGAAATTTGGCACACACATAGTACATTACCTGGAATAACATATAGGATACTTTTTATCTCCATAACCAAAAAGTGGGCAGAGACAAATACAAATTTCACTGGGAAAATGTAAACTGCAGCCATTCTTACACTGTTAATTAGAGTTGGGCCGAACCTCCGATTTTAGGTTCGCGAACCCTGTTCGCGAACTTCCGCGAAAGGTTCGGTTCGCGAAAAAGTTCGTGAACCGCAATAGACTTCAATGGGGAGGCGAACTTTGAAAGTTTTAAAAAATTCTATCAGCTGGAAAAATGATAGAAAACATATTTCAAAAGGTCTAATACCTGGAGCCACACCTAATTGAGTGAAATACACATCACTGCTGGAGGACCCGCCCACCCTCCCTTCTCCAAGCAAGGTCCTTTATACCATTTGACTCAGTTGTCTGCCTACACTAATTAGTTATGGGACAGCTGCTACACACTCTGCTAGGAAGATTTTAATCTCCCTCCTCCCTCCTACCCTTCTACCTATTCCCTCCTCCCTCTTCTGCCAGGGAATTATACTATTTTAAAAACCAGTATACATCATACCATAGCTGGGAATCGAACCCAGATCTCACTGTGTGGTGGGCATGTCACCCTAAGCACTGTACCACTACAGTAGTAAGTAAAGCTAGCCTAAAATGTACCATTTATGCTCAATGCAATAGAACCATTAGGTTGCTTAAAGGAGAACTGTAGTGAGAGGTATATGGAGGCTGCCATATTGATTTCCTTTTAAGCTATACCAGTTGCCTGGCAGCCCTGCTGATCTATTTGGCTGCAGTAGTGTGAATCACACCAGAAACAAGCATGCAGCTAATCTTGTCAGATCTTACAAAAATGTCAAACACCAGATCTGCTGCATGCTTGCTCAGGGTCTACGGCTAAAAGTATTGGAGGCAGAGGATCTGCAGGATAGCCAGGTAACTGGTATTGCTTAAAAGGAAATCAATATGGTAGCCTCCATGTACCTTTCACTACAGTTCTCCTTTAAAGGGAACCTTAAGGGCCCATTCACACTTGAGCGGGAATCGCACAATTCCCGCTCACGGCAAACCGCTAGCGGTTCTGCAAGAACCGCTACACAATGTAGCGAATGGCAGTGTTCTCACTGCCGCGGTTGCGGTTAGCGATAACCGCAACCGCGCTGCATGCAGCGGTTTGCCGGCGATGAGCGTTCCGCTATTTGCGATCGGGATTAGCGTGCAAAGCACGCTAATCGCGATCGCTCCAAAACCGCTGCAGTGTCCAGTGATTTTTCCGCGATAATCGCAGGAAAATCACTCCCGCAAAACGCCGGCGGTAATCGCCGGCGTTCTGCGGTTCTAAGTGTGAATGGGCCCTAACTGAGAGTGATATGGCTGTTTCCTGTAAACAATACCAGTTGCCTGGCAGTCCAGCTGATCTTTGTGACTGCAATAGTGGCTGAATCACACCCTGAAACAAGCATGCAGCTAATCCAGTCTGACTTCAGTCAGAGCACCTGATCTGCATGCTTGTTGAGGGGCTGTGGCTAAAAGTATTAGAGACACAGGATCAGCAGGCGATTCAGGCAACTGGTATTATTTTAAAAGGAAAAATCCATATCCTTCTCCGTTTAGGTTCCCTTTAAGGATCTGTATTATAAAAGCCAACTCACATTGGCTGGGATTTGAACCTGGGTCTCACTGTATGGTGGGCAAGCACACTAACCACTATACCAACTGAAGCTGGCCTAAAATTTACTATTTATGCTCAATACAAGAGAAAAAGTAGACAAGACAAATAACATTTATATCACACTTTTCTCCTGGTGGACTCAAAGGACCAGAGCTGCAGCCACTAGGGCATGCTCTATAGGCAGTAGCAGTGTCAGGAAAAGACTTACTGTACTAGGGACACTCACTCAGTCACTGTTCATAGGCTAGCTCCTGCGTGTGTGTGCGCGTGCACTGTCTGTAGTGTACACACACTTTATTTCCTTGTGATTACTACTGATTACTGAATCTGATTAAGTTGTAATTTCTAGTTGTACTTCCTGACTGTTACTACTTACTTACTGTACTAGGGACACTCACTCAGTCACTGTTCATAGGCTAGCTCCTGCGCGTGTGTGCGCGTGCGTGCACTCACTGTCTGTAGTGTACACACACTCTATTTCCTTGTGATTACTACTGATTATTGTAATTTCTAGTTGTACTTCCTGACTGTTACTACTTACTTACTGTACTAGGGACACTCACTCAGTCACTGTTCATAGGCTAGCTCCTGCATGTGTGTGCGCGTGCACTGTCTGTAGTGTACACACACTCTATTTCCTTGTGATTAGTACTGATTACTGAATCTGATTAAGTTGTAATTTCTAGTTGTACTTCCTGACTGTTACTACTTACTTACTGTACTAGGGACACTCACTCAGTCACTGTTCATAGGCTAGCTCCTGCGCGTGTGTGCGCGTGCGTGCACTCACTGTCTGTAGTGTACACACACTCTATTTCCTTGTGATTACTACTGATTATTGTAATTTCTAGTTGTACTTCCTGACTGTTACTACTTACTTACTGTACTAGGGACACTCACTCAGTCACTGTTCATAGGCTAGCTCCTGCATGTGTGTGCGCGTGCACTGTCTGTAGTGTACACACACTCTATTTCCTTGTGATTACTACTGATTACTGAATCTGATTAAGTTGTAATTTCTAGTTGTACTTCCTGACTGTTACTACTTACTTACTGTACTAGAGACACTCACTCAGTCAATGTTCATAGGCTAGCTCCTGCGCGTGTGTGCGCGTGCGTGCACTCACTGTCTGTAGTGTACACACACTCTATTTCCTTGTGATTACTACTGATTATTGTAATTTCTAGTTGTACTTCCTGACTGTTACTACTTACTTACTGTACTAGGGACACTCACTCAGTCACCGTTCATAGGCTAGCTCCTGCGCGTGTGTGCGCGTGCGTGCACTCACTGTCTGTAGTGTACACACACTCTATTTCCTTGTGATTACTACTGATTATTGTAATTTCTAGTTAGTGTACTAGGGGACACACTCACTGTTCACTGTTCACACTTACTGATTACTGATTATTGTATTTTGTATTTGTACTGTACTAATCAGTTAGCGATCTAATCACTTAGTGATTAGTGTCACCTCACCCATCAACCCACTCCATTAAAGTACTCCACTTTTCACCCGCCCTTTTAAAAAACTATTGTGTTTACGCCCAAAACATCTAAGATGTCTGGAAGTGGCAGCCAGCGTGGTTTGGGCAAGGGGAAGGGCAGCAAGGGAATCAGGAGGAGAGGGAGCAGCATTGTGGCAAGCCGCGGCCGCGCCACCATGCACAGTTCCGCAGCAGCAGCAGCAGCGTCAGTTCCTAACATTCCTCCTATAGCCACTGGCCGTGGACGCCTTGGGCGCCGTCCAGCAGGAGCATCTGCAACTCACGCTGCAGAGACACAGCAGCAGCAGCGTGTAGCACCTGCTCCGATTTTCCTCCAGCCGGGTCGGAAACGTCCCATTGAGGAAAAGGATGCAGACACTGTGGTGCAACTGATGACGGAGGTTGAGCAGCCCGCCATCAGCTCTGCATCCGAGGCCTCCACCCTCACCACCACCACCACCCCTGTTTGCAGCAGCCGCCCAGCAGGGCCTGGGGAGGAGGCCAGTTCACCGTCACTCGCCGACCTGTCATTCAGCAGTCTTTTGACCCCAGGCATCATGAGTAAATTGTCTGCTGTTGTTGGCGATCTTGAGGAGGAGATGCTGATGGGCACTTTGGGGGAGGAGGGATTGGACAGCAAGACTGTGGCGACAGTCAAGCAGCCCATCCATGCATCAGGAGAGGAGTTTGGGGGGTCATCATCCCAGCAGGACATGTTTCAGGAGGGGAAGGATGATGATGACACGGTGACAGACAAAGACTGGGTGCCACCAGCTCCAGGGGATGTCGTCATCAGCAGCTCTGAGGAGGAGGAGGATGCGCTTGTGGGCCTTGCAAGGAGGCGCATCATTGCAAGCATTGGCAGCAGTAGGCAGGTCCCACAGCCTGCTGGTGTCTCAGGCTCAGCAGCAGCAGCATCTGCCAGTACCACCACCAGCTGCACCCAAGCCCCCGCCCCAACCACCACAGGGAGACAGGCAGCAGCGGCTCCAGGCCGTAGGGGGTTGTTTTTGTCCCCAATCTGGCGGTTTTTCACCATGCCCACAGTGTGCAGCAAGTACGCCACTTGCAACCACTGTCAGCGGAAGTTGAGCAGAGGTGCAGACCCCTTAAAGTTCAGCACCAGCTCACTCATCAACCACCTTGCTGCGAAACATTTCCACCAGCATGAGGAGTTCCAGAGGCTGAAGGCATCTGGTGCTGGCAGTGGCACCACACCCATCACTGCACAGCCTTCAGCAGCAGCAGCAGCAACAGCAGCCACCCGCCCTCCTGCTCCTCCAGCAGCACCAGCAGGAGTGCGGAAACGCACTGCTCCTCCCCCCTCTGCAACTCCTGCCGCTGACACTGAGGCCTGTTCTGGCAGCCAGTCCTCAGTGGCCTCCTCTGCTGTGTCTGCTGATTCCCGTGCCAGCAAAAGGCCACGCCAGAGCCTTTTGAGCGAGTCCTTCCAGGGGGTGGTTAGGGCTCTGCCTCCCAGCAGCCGTCTCGTGCGGCAGCTGAACGGCTTGCTGGCACGGGCCATGTGCTCCCAACTCCTGACGTACACGCTCGTGCAGGAGGGGAGCGACATGCGTGCGCTGCTTGCTTGTGCAGCCCCAGATTGGCAGCTCCCCAGCAGACACTTCTTCGCCCGCAAGGCCATTCCTGCACTTCACCGCTTTGTGATGGCCAATGTGGAGCGAGGGCTGGAGCACGTGGTTGGTGAAAGGGTCCACGTCACCATGGACTCCTGGAGCAGCCGCTTCGGGACAGGCCGCTACCTGTCCTTCACTGTCCACTGGGTCAGCTTGGTGGAAGGGGGTGAGGATGGGAGAGCAGCAGCAGCAACACAGTGGGTGGTGCCACCCCGCAGGGTCAGGGGAACTGCAGCAGGTTCCTCCGATCCTCTGCCATCCTCCAGCACACCTGGCCAAACCCCCCGCCTCAGCAGCAGCGTGAAGGCCCGCCACTGCCAAGCGCTGCTGCACTTGGTCAGCCTTGGGAAGACCAAACTGACGGCAACCCATGTGTTGGCCAAACTCCAGGAGCAGGAGAGGATTTGGCTGACCCCCAGAGGCCTCAGAGTCGGAGAGGTGGTGGCCGACAATGGGGCCAATCTGGTTGCCGCAATAGACAGGGGAAACCTGACCCACATCCCCTGTCTTGCCCACGTGCTGAACCTGGTGGTGCAGAAGTTCTTGCGCACCTACCAGGGGATGGGTGAACTGCTGGAAACGGCAAGGAACGTTGTGCGTCACTTCCGGCGCTCGGCTGCAGCCTGTGCGAGCCTGGAAGACGTGCAAAAGGAGCTGGAGCTGCCACGCCATCGGCTGATCCTTGACGTTCCGACTCGCTGGAACTCCACCCTGGCGATGTTGGAGCGTCTGGTTGAACAGAAGCACGCTGTCAACCAGTACCTTGCCCTGGCCACTGTGTCCGCCGCTCAGAGAAGGGACAGGACCAGCAACATCCCGTCCATCGTCCCCGATGATGACTGGACGCACATGCAGCAGGTGTGCTTAGTGCTGGCTCCCTTTCTGCAGGCCACTAACATGGTGAGCAGGGACCATGCTATGGTCTGCGAGTGGGTGCCCCTGGTTTGTCTGCTGAACAGGGCCCTCGATGCTTTGCTGGAACAGGGAGCGGCAGCCTTGGACCAGCAGGAGCGTCATGCAGCTGCACAGTCCACCTCTGAGGGGGAGGAGGAGGAGGACTTGGTGGAGGTCCCTGACCTTGCTGCTGATGAGGGGGATCAGCACAGTGCAGCTGAGTTGGTGCGGGGGTGGAGAGAGGATGAGGCTGAGGAGGGAGAGGAGGAGGATGAGGACAGCACTGCCGCCGATGTGCCAGCACACGTGGCCCGCCTCTTCCCAATGGCAGCGCAAATGCTGACGTGCCTGCGCAAGGACCCCAGGGTGATCCAGATGAAGCAGAGGGAGGACATCTGGATCAGCATGATGTTGGACCCACGCCTCAAGGGGAAGTTGAGCCAGTTCCTGCCGCCTGCAGGAGGAGACCCAGCGCAACAAATAAGGAGCTTGCAGCAGGCCCTTGTTGAGCGCTTGGAGGAAGCCTTCCCCCAGCCTTCCACCCCCACTGTCCAGCCAGCACAGAGGCAGCAGCAGGTGCCTGCATCCAGCAGCAAGCGCCCCACAGACCTGCTGTCTCTCAGCAACAAGCTCTACAGGACTGTAGAGGCTCCGGCAGCAGTGACTAGAGAGGAGGTGCATGCAGCAGCATCCTCCTCCGGTCACAGCCAGCGCCTGACCTGAATGGTAGCTGACTACATGGGGTCCTACAGCGGGCTTGACAGCGATGCCTCTGTTGATCCCATGGAGTATTGGGTCAAGCGCCTGGAGATCTGGAGCGAGCTGGCGCAGTACGCCCTGGAAGTGCTGTCCTGTCCCCCTTCCAGCGTGCTGTCCGAGCGCTGCTTCAGTGCAGCTGGTGGCGTGGTCACCGAGAAACGCTCACGTCTGTCTCACAAGTCTGTGGACAGACTGACGTTTCTCAAGATGAACCAG
The DNA here is from genome assembly GCF_040937935.1 of Hyperolius riggenbachi. Classification (NCBI taxonomy): domain Eukaryota; kingdom Metazoa; phylum Chordata; class Amphibia; order Anura; family Hyperoliidae; genus Hyperolius; species Hyperolius riggenbachi. Next base: position 360,361,729 of record NC_090650.1, read on the forward strand.
GCGTGGGTGGAAGGCGAGTTCCTGGCCCCTGTTGTCGGCGAGAGGGGGACATGAACTGAAGAACCATCGTTAATGTGCCTTACCACCCTTTACCACCTCCTGGCTCCTGCTCACTAAGCCAGCCTGGTTCACTTTGACTATTATGTCGCCTGCAGCCACACATTTTACACCTACAGTGGGCTGCTGTGTACTGCGCTGCTGCTGTCTGTCTGTGTTTCCCACTGCCAGGGTACACAGAATTACCTTCTGCTGCCACTCTGCCACCAGCTATTACGTCAAACAATAGCTATATCTGTCTGTGTAATTTGTTGTAAAAACAAAACAAATAAACCATAAAGAAAAAGGTTTAATTTTTCTGAGGTGCCCGGGTTGAAAACTGTGTTGTCCCAGTTGTGTATTGGACACGATGTGGGCTGCACGACCGCTGTCTGGGACCTCCTGCTGTGTTTATTTACAGCCCTGGTATCACCGCTAGGTACCAGGGCTATTATGTCACGCTGCCTGCCTGGCCTGCTGCCACACTCACACTACTCCTCCATTCCTCCTGCTGCTGCTGCTGTCTGTCTGTGTTTCCCACTGCCAGGGTACACAGAATTTCCTTCTGCTGCCACTCTGCCACCAGCTATTACGTCAAACAATAGTTGCTCACATTACTCCTCCATTCCTCCTGCTGCTGCTGCTGTCTGTCTGTGTTTCCCACTGCCAGGGTACACAGAATTACCTTCTGCTGCCACTCTGCCACCAGCTATTACGTCAAACAATAGCTATATCTGTCTGTGTAATTTGTTGTAAAAACAAAACAAATAAACCATAAAAAAGAAGGTTTAATTTTTCTGAGGTGCCCGGGTTGAAAACTGTGTTGTCCCAGTTGTGTATTGGACACGATGTGGGCTGCACGACCGCTGTCTGGGACCTCCTGCTGTGTTTATTTACAGCCCTGGTATCACCGCTAGGTACCAGGGCTATTATGTCACGCTGCCTGCCTCATTGACTGCCTGCTGCCACACACTCATCCTCCTCCTCCTGCTGCTGAATTTACCTCCTGCTGTCTGTGTGTTTCCACTGCCAGGGAGCACATACAATGGTGCTTCCAACATGCGTGCGCCACCAGCTATTTGTTACGCTCAAAAATAGCTGCATTTCTTTAAAAAAACCAAAAAATTATATATACTTTTTATTAATACTGTGTGATATTATTTTTAGAGGTGTCCGGGTTGAAAACTGTGTTGTCCCAGTTGTGTATTGGACATGATGTGGGCTTCACGACCGCTGTCTGGAACCTCATGCTGTGTATTTACGGCCTGGTACCACCGCTAGGTACCACAGCCTATTATGTCTCGTCTCGCTGCCTGCCTCATTGACTGCCTGCTGCCACACAATCATCCTCCTCCTCCTGCTGCTGAATTTACCTCCTGCTGTCTGTGTGTTTCCACTGCCAGGGAGCACATACAATGGCGCTTCCAACATGCGTGCGCAACCAGCTATTTATTACGCTCAAAAATAGCTGCATTTCTTTAAAAAAAATATAAAAGAGAAATAAGTGAAGAAGAAGAAGACGATATAGAAAAAGAAGGAGAAGAAGAAGAAGAAGGAGAAGAAGAAGAAGGAGAAGAAGATGAAGATGAAGAAGATGAAGAAGATGAAGAAGAAGAAGATGAAGAAGATGAAGAAGATGAAGAAGATGAAGAAGATGAAGAAGATGAAGATGAAGAAGATGAAGAAGATGAAGAAGAAGAAGATGAAGAAGAAGAAGAAGATGAAGAAGATGAAGAAGAAGATGAAGAAGATGAAGAAGATGAAGAAGAAGAAGATGAAGAAGATGAAGAAGATGAAGATGAAGAAGAAGAAGATGATGAAGAAGAAGATGAAGAAGAAGATGAAGAAGAAGAAGATGAAGAAGATGAAGAAGAAGAAGATGAAGAAGATGAAGAAGAAGAAGATGAAGAAGATGAAGAAAAAGAAGATGAAGAAGATGAAGAAGAAGAAGATGATGATGATGAAGAAGAAGAAGAAGATGAAGAAGAAGATGATGATGAAGAAGATGAAGAAGAAGAAGAAGAAGAAGAAGAAGACGATATAGAAGAAGAAGAAGAAGATATAGAAGAAGAAGATATAGAAGAAGATATAGAAGAAGAAGATATAGAAGATAAAGAAGAAGAAGTATATACAGTACTGAACAACATTTTGGACACAACTTCTCTTTCCACCTTTTTTTTTTTAAAGGAACATCCCCACATAATCACTTGCTGTTTTTACTTGGAAAAAAAGATGTTTCTTGCATCATTCACCCTCAAAACAAGTGTTGGAAGCTATTTAAGGCCAATTCGAATAGTCAGCTCGAATAATGAGCTCGAATACCGACTCGAATAGTGAGGTCGAAGTCCGAGGTCGAATTGAATAGTAAAAAATATTCGACTCGAATATTCGACCGAATTCGAATAATTTACTATTCGAATTCGACCAAACTCGAATTATAAAAAGGGGTATCCGAGCATCACTAACTGAGAGGTCAAGTAAAATCAGGATGGAACACTGGCCTCTGTCTCTTGCCATGAGCAGATCATTGCAGAGGGCTCTTTCACAGCTGTGATATTTTTTGAAGCCAGACTAAAGAGGGTCAAGGATTTTGTTTCTTGAACTTGGAGATAGACAGCCTTTTCAATAATTTTCCCCAGAAAGGGGAGGTTGGACACAGGTATGTAGCTGCTTGAAGTGAACCTGAGGTGAGAGTTATATGGAGGCTGCCATATTTATTTATTTTTAAACAATACCAGTTGCCTGGCTATCCTGCTGATCCTCTACCTCTAATACTTTCGGCCATAGACCTGAACAAGCATGCAGCAGATCAGGTGTTTCTGACATTATTGTCCGATCTGACAAGATGAGCTGCATGCTTGTTTTTGGTACTACAGCCAAATAGATCAACGGGGCTGTCAGGCAACTGGTATTGTTTAAAAGGAAACAAATATGGTGGCCTCCATATCACTCTTACCTCAGGTTCACTTTAACCTCTCTGGCGGTATTATTATTTCTGGATTTTAGCCTCTGATTTAGTGCAATTTTTTTCAAAATCTTTTAGACCCTAAAGCTCATACCGCTAGATAGATCTGTGGCAGCCCTGAACATTACACACCATCCAATGGATCCAGCTTGGGGTTACCTCTCTGAGCTGCTGATTTCCGGCCCAAGCCTGATTCAGGATTACCACTAAGGAGTTTAAAGCATCCAGGTTATACCAGATCGTTACTTGAGAAGCGGTCTGATGATTGCCTTCTGTCAGACAGGTGGGAAACCACTCTGCTTGTAAGAAACAGTTGACTAATTTGTGGAAGGCTGATCTAAATAGCTCAGGGCATTTCAACATGAACTTAGTTGGGCCAGCCGCCAGGGTCCAGGTTGCAGGTAGTCTAGCGAAGGTTTAAGAGGATATCTAAGATACTTACTTCAGTAATTGCCTTGAAATCAGAACATGGTGGTAGGTTATTTTTGCATCTATTATATGGCTCTGCATAGGTTTCTGGTGCCGTGAATTGAAAGGCAGATCGTATGGAGAAGACTCTGTCTGAGAAGAAGTGGAAACATTTCGCATACAAATTCTGTGAAGGCCTTAAGCTGGGTATACAGCAAGATGGGCTGCAGAGATTGTCATTGTCAACTGTGTGGAAAAGCTGAACGTTTTCTTTTTATAGCTTGAAGAATTGCTGTTTAATGTGCATGTTTTTGGGCTGTAGAAAGTTAGGATCATGTATATGATTCATTACAATGTAGAGTTGTGAATGTGCACATACTACTTTATGGGCAGTGTGGTCTGTATATTTTAACATTTGCAAAGCGATTTTCTTCCATAGGACCGAAAGCGCAAATGCTTGTCTAAAATTAGTACATAGTTGTGGTATTTGTTGTGTTACAGGGAAAAAGTTATGTGTTCATAAATGCCAGACCAAAGAGGTGGCTTTTCACTTTTGATTGAAACACTTCCAGGGTTGTAGCGGACTTGGTTGGGTGTGGCAAAATGTTCAAAAGTGTAGGGGCAGCATGAGAGAAGGCTCTGGCTCCAAAGGTTTTGAGTTGGACTCTAGGGGTGGGTAAGTTATTAGATCCTGTTGATCTGAGGTTGTGGGATGTGGGATGCAGTTGCAAGAAATTCTTGATGTATCTGGGGATTAGAATGTGTAGAGATTTGAATGTTAGCATGCCAATTTTGAAGCGGATTCTCCAATTTATGGGTAGCCAATGGAGTGATCAAAGGATTGTGCAGCAATGGCGGGGTTGGCGTGTTAACAGCCTTGTGGCAGCATTTTGTACTAGCTACAGGCGGTGCAGGTCTTTGTTTGGAAGGCCTGCATAGAGGGCATTGAAATAGTGCAGTCGTGATGTGATGAAGGCATGGACTAGGATTGGAAGATTGTCTGAAGTAATGAGATTGTTTATTTTGTGATGTCACAGGAAGCAGGAAGCCGAGGAGACCAGCTGAAACGCATGGCACTGGTAAGTATAAATGACAGCCCGCTCCGCTGTGCATTTAACTCTGCAGGCTGGGGGGGAAGGGGGACGACACTGGGGGGCACATTAGGAGGGAGGGAGGGAGAAATGGCGGCGGCCAACCATCCATCCCACATATGCATCCCCGGGGCTGGTGCCTCGATCAGTTTTTTCCTCCTCCTTTTTCTGTAGTTCAAATGTTGGGAGGTATGATATGGCGTTCAAGTAATTTGAATGCGAATGGGAGAAGTGAAACAGGATGCTAGTTAGTGAGTTCGGTGGGACCTAGGGATGGTATTTTAAAGGAATAGTCAGGCAAAAAATAAAAAATCAGCGTTACTCCCCTATGCATATGCATATGCTATGCATATACGATCCAGTAGTAGAACCGCACACCAAGTGTGTGGATGCTGGTGCCAGACTCCAAGGCTGCTCAGTATAAGATTATGAAGAAGAGTCTGCACACAGACTTCAGGAACAATAGGTGCAAGAATTTATTGTCCCATCACATACATGTGCAACCAGATGTCAGACCTGCAAGACGATCGTTTCGGGGCCACTAGGGGTCCCCTTTGTCAAGGCAAAGAGGTTTATGTCATTCTGCTCTTTGCCTTGACAATCAGGACCCCTAGTGGCCCCTAAACTATTGTCGCCCTTGCAGGTCTGACATCTGGTTGCACATGTATGTGATGAGACAATAAATTCTTGCACCTATTGTTCCTGAAGTCTGTGTGCGGACTCTTCTTCATAATCCTAACTCCCCAGGGGCTTTCTACAGCCCCTTGCAGCCAACTGTCCCACGCTGGCCTTTCCGCTCTCCACCGCCATTCCAGGCCCCCCCCCCCCCCCCACGGTGCAGAGGATGACCTTGAGGTCGTCCGTACTGCGTCTGCGTGAAACGTTGCTGTGAATCATGGCCACGTTGTCTGCGGCGCACTGCGCAGGTGCAGAACCACTGCGCCAGCGCAGTGCGCAGGTCATTGTGGGCATGATTGACAGCGGCGCTTCACGCAGGCGCAGTAAAGATGACTTTCCGCTCGTCCTCTGCACCGTGTGGGGTGCCTGGGATGGCGGTGGAGAGCAGAGCAGCCAGCGTGGGACAGTCGACTGCAAGACGCTGGAGAAAGCCCCAGGTGAGTAACGCTGATTTTTTATTTTTTGCCTGACGATTCCTTTAAGTAATGGTGTTACATCAGCCTTTTTGAATGAGGATGGAAAGATGCCATTGGAAAGGGATAGGTTGAATAGCAATGCTAATGTATGGGTGAAGGATGTGGATAGCTGCAGAATGAGATGGAAGGGAGTAGGATCCAAAGAGCATGTGGTAACATGAGATTTGGTGATTAGAGAGGAGAGAGAATTTTCAGAGAGTGGAGACAAAGTGGATAAAGAGTAGCCAAGAAATGAGGTGTGGATGGAGTTATATGGCGGCATGGAAAAACCACTACGGATATTAAAGGGGAACTGAAGAGAGAGGTATATGGAGGCTGTCATGTTTATTTCCTTTTAATCAATACCAGTTGCCTGGCAGCCCTGCTGGTCTATATCTCTGCAGTAGTATCTGATTAAAACCAGAAACAAGCATGCAGCTAGTCTTGTCAGATCAGACTTATAAGTCTGAACCACTGAAACACCTGATCTGCTGAATGCTTGTTCAGGGGCTATGGCTAATAGTATTAGAGGCAGAGGATCCGCAAGGCTGTCAGGCAACTGGTATTGTCTAAAAGGAAATAAACATGACAGCCTCCATATACCTCTCTCTTCAGTTCCCCTTTAAATGCATAAACAGGAAGAAAAAACGCCCAAAGAGTAATAAAATAAATTAAAATCTATAAAATAAATGAGGTTTGAGGTGGCTTACCTCAATTAAAACAAATTTATATATAAATTAATCATCTTTAATAGCAATGGCAACGCATTTTGTGGGTTTGCGCCCACTTCCTCAGGCCAAATCAAGTGCCACAGTATGTTCAGAGCAAGAAATAGGGTTGTCTACGGATTTTGTCAATTTTATCAGTGAAGCATGTTGCAAATTCTTCAGCTGATAAGCATGAAGTAGGAGGTGGAGGGGAGTTTTTGTATTCAGAGGTTGGAGAAATGATAAACACGCCTGTATGTAAGGTGACTTGGGAACAATTAGGAATGCATGACTATAGGTACATTAGGAAAGTAATATTTGAATTGAAAGCAAATTGCTCAGAAAGAACAATTTCAAATACCTCCCATTCTTTTTGAACTAAGTCATCACTAACATGTCATTCCTACAAAGTTACTAGTATGCATAGCCCTGAGCTCCGAATATTTGGACATCATGCTCAGAAACTGAAATATTTGGCACTTAAATGTGAAATATCACATTTCTCATCAGTGGATTTTTAAAAGCCTAGCATAGTCTAGATTTTATTGTCACAAAAATGTAATCATGACAAAAAATGTTTTTACTCAATGACCATAGGAGGAGGGTGGTGTTGGGCGTAGGTGGGGGGAGGGCGTTGATTGTAATTTTTGATTTGACTTTGAATCATTTCTCTGTCCATCTCACCATTTGAAGTGTTATGCTTTGTTTTAGACTGTGTGTGCATGCCATAAAATTCACATGAAATATGAGCATGAATTGGAGCCATGCTACAAAGGTGATCTCCTGTGAAATAGGCAAAATCAGCGCAGGAAATTTGGGCACACCATGCGCCGCCATAGGCCGTAATGTGAATTACAGCTATAGCAGTGCTCCGATAGTAATTTGAGCGCCATAAAAAGACTACAGCCAGCAATAGCTGGTAGCAGAGGTGTAACTAGAAATCACTAGGCCCCCATGCAAAACTTTGGATGGGGCCCCTTCTCCCCCCCCCACTTCTCGCTTTCTGCACAGGTAAACTGAGAACCAATGTTATTCAGTTGGCTCGTCACACTTGAATGTGTTTAACCCATGCAGATAAAAATAGATAGCAGTGAAGTTGGGGGCAGAGCGCTGTACACAAGAGCCTGCTGCACATTGGATAGGGACTGGCTACAAATATTTGTCTGCAAAACTTTGTATGATTTCTTATCAGTGGCTGAGCAGATGCAGTCATTAGAACAATTGTGCAGAGAGCAGAAAGCTTTTTCTCTCCGTGCCCAGGCTCCTCAAGTATCACTACGGCACACAACACTTGGGGAGGGGTAGAGAGACAGGGGGTAGAGCAGCGCTGTAAACAAGACCCTGCTGAACACTGAATAGGGACTATCTACAAATCTTTGTCTGCAAAACTTTGTATGATTTCTTATCAGTGGCTGAGCAGATGCAGTCATTACAACAATTGTGCAGAGAGCAGAAAATGTTTTTCTCTCAGTTAGTTGTCAGTCTCTCAGGACAAGGGCAAGAAACTTTTTTCCCCCACAGGGCCCCCCCTGCAGCTCCTGGGCCCACCAGCAGCTGCATCTCTTGCAGGGTTTATTGTTAGGCCCCTGGCAGGTAGCCAAATTACATCTTACCCCTAAGTCCATGGTGGCCTGGAGGGGAAATACAAATGAACGCTTTTGCAGGAGCAGGGTGAGATGTTTTTCTGTTTTGCCCTGTGCCCAAATTTCCCAGCTCCTTAACCACTTGAGGACCGCCCCCAGCCGATGGGCGGCGGCAAAGTCCGGGCCCAAACGACCGCAATACGCCCATCGGCGGGGGCGGCTGCGGGAGTGGCTATGCGGCGATCGCGTCATTCGTGACGCGATCAGCCGCCGGGGACTGGCTCCGCCCACCGCTCGTAGTAACCCGCCGGCCGTTCGGAAGCGCCGGCGGGTTACTACCACCCGGATCGCCGCTGCACATATGTATAATAGGCTTTGTAATGTATACAAAGCCTATTATACTGGCTGCCTCCTGCCCTGGTGGTCCCAGTGTCCGAGGGACCACCAGGGCAGGCTGCAGCCACCCTAGTCTGCACCCAAGCACACTGATTTCCCCCCCCCTGCCCCCTGATCGCCCACAGCACCCCTCAGACCCCCCCCTGCCCACCCCCCAGACCACTGTTTGCACCCAGTCACCCCCCTAATCACCCATCAATCACTCCCTGTCACTATCTGTCAACGCTATTTTTTTTTTATCCCCCCCCTGCCCACTGCCCCCTCCTGATCACCCCCCACCCCTCAGATTCTCCCCAGACCCCCCCCCAGACCCCCCCTCCCCCCGTGTACTATATGCATCTATCCCCCCTGATCACCTGTCAATCACCTGTCAATCACCTGTCAATCACCTGTCAATCACCCGTCAATCACCCCCTGTCACTGCCACCCATCAATCAGCCCCTAACCTGCCCCTTGCGGGCAATCTGATCACCCCCCCACACCAATAGATCGCCCGCAGATCCGACATCAGATCACCTCCCAAATCCATTGTTTACATCTATTCTCTCCTCTAAACACCCACTAATTACCCATCAATCACCCATCAATCACCCCCTATCACCACCTGTCACTGTTACCCATCAGATTAGACCCTAATCTACCCCTTGCGGGCACCCAATCACCCGCCCACACGCTCAGATTGCCCTCAGACCCCCCCTTATCAATTCGCCAGTGCAATATTTACATCTGTTATTCCCTGTAATAACCCACTGATCACCTGTCAATCACCTATCAATCACCCCCTGTCACTGCCACCCATCAATCACCCCCTGTCACTGCCACCCATCAATCAGCCCCTAACCTGCCCCTTGCGGGCAATCTGATCACCCACCCACACCAATAGATCGCCCGCAGATCCGACATCAGATCACCTCCCAAGTGCAGTGTATACATCTCTTCTCTCCTCTAAACACCCACTAATTACCCATCAATCACCCCCTATCACCACCTGTCACTGTTACCCATCAGATTAGACCCTAATCTGCCCCTTGCGGGCACCCAATCACCCGCCCACACGCTCAGATTGCCCTCAGACCCCCCCTTATCAATTCGCCAGTGCAATATTTACATCTGTTATTCCCTGTAATAACCCACTGATCACCTGTCAATCACCTATCAATCACCCCCTGTCACTGCCACCCATCAATCACCCCCTGTCACTGCCACCCATCAATCACCCCCTGTCACTGCCACCCATCAATCAGCCCCTAACCTGCCCCTTGCGGGCAATCTGATCACCCACCCACACCAATAGATCGCCCGCAGATCCGACATCAGATCACCTCCCAAGTGCAGTGTTTACATCTCTTCTCTCCTCTAAACACCCACTAATTACCCATCAATCACCCCCTATCACCACCTGTCACGGTTACCCATCAGATTAGACCCTAATCTGCCCCTTGCGGGCACCCAATCACCCGCCCACACCTCAGAACGTCCTCAGACCCCAGCCCTGATCACCTCGCTAGTGCATTGCTTGCATCTATTTCCCCCCCTCTAATCACACCTTGAGAAACCCATCAATCACCTCCTGTCACCCCCTAGCACACCTACCCATCAGATCAGGCCCTAATTTGCCCTGTGTGGGCTCTTGATCACTCGGCCAAACCCTCAGATCCCCCTCAGACCCCCTTCCGATCACCTCCCCAGTGCATTGATTGCATCTATTTTCCCCTCTAACCGCCCCCTGAGACACCCATCAATCACCTCCTGTCACCCCCCTAGCACTCCTATCCATCAGATCAGGCCCAAAACATCCTGTCATCTAAGAGGCCACCCTGCTTATGAAAGGTTCCACAAAATTTGCCCCCTCATAGACCACCTGTCATCAAAATTTGCAGATGCTTATACCCCTGAACAGTCATTTTGAGAAATTTGGTTTCCAGACTACTCACAGTTTTGGGCCCGTAAAATGCCAGGGCAGTATAGGAACCCCACAAGTGACCCCATTTTAGAAAGAAGACACCCCAAGGTATTCTGTTAGGTGTATGATGAGTTCATAGAAGATTTTATTTTTTGTCAAAAGTTAGCGGAAATTGGATTTTTATTGTTTTTTTCACAAAGTGTCATTTTTCACTAACTTGTGACAAAAAATAAAATCTTCTATGAACTCACCATACCCCTAACGGAATACCTTGGGGTGTCTTCTTTCTAAAATGGGGTCACTTGTGGGGTTCCTATACTGCCCTGGCATTTTAGGGGCCCTAAACCGTGAGGAGTAGTCTAGAAAACAAATGCCTCAAAATGACCTGTGAATAGGACGTTGGGCCCCTTAGTGCACCTAGGCTGCAAAAAAGTGTCACACATGTGGTATCGCCATACTCAGGAGAAGTAGTATAATGTGTTTTGTGGTGTATTTTTACACATATCCATGCTGGGTGGGAGAAATCTCTCTGTAAATGGACAATTGTGTGTAAAAAAAATCAAAAATGTGTCATTTACAGAGATATTTCTCCCACCCAGCATGGTTATATGTAAAAATACACCACAAAACACATTATACTACTTCTTCTGAGTACGGCGATACCACATGTGTGACACTTTTTTGCAGCCTAACTGTGCTAAGGGGCCCAAAGTCCAATGAGTACCTTTAGGATTTCACAGGTCATTTTGAGACATTTGGGTTCAAGACTACTCCTCACGGTTTAGGGCCCCTAAAATGCCAGGGCAGTATAGGAACCCCACAAGTGACCCCATTTTAGAAAGAAGACACCCAAGGTATTCTGTTAGGTGTATGATAAGTTCATAGAAGATTTTATTTTTTGTCACAAGTTAGCGGAAATTGATATGTATTGTTTTTTTTTTCACAAAGTGTCATTTTCCGCTAACTTGTGACAAAAAAAAAAATCTTCTATGAACTCACCATACTCCTAACAGAATACCTTGGGGTGTCTTCTTTCTAAAATGGGGTCACTTGTGGGGTTCCTATACTGCCCTGGCATTTTAGGGGCCCTAAACCGTGAGCAGTAGTCTAGAATCCAAATGCCTCAAAATGACCTGTGAATAGGACGTTAGGCCCCTTAGCGCACCTAGGTTGCAAAAAAGTGTCACACATGTGGTATCGCCGTACTCAGAAGAAGTAGTATATTGTGTTTTGGGGTGTATTTTTACACATACCCATGCTGGGTGGGAGAAATCTCTCTGTAAATGGACAATTGTGTGTAAAAAAAAATCAAACAATTGTCATTTACAGAGATATTTCTCCCACCCAGCATGGGTATGTGTAAAAATACACCCCAAAACACATTATACTACTTCTCCTGAGTACGGCGGTACCACATGTGTGGCACTTTTTTGCACCCTAAGTGCGCTAAGAGGCCCAAAGTCCAATGAGTACCTTTAGGATTTCACAGGTCATTTTGCGACATTTGGTTTCAAGACTACTCCTCACGGTTTAGGGCCCCTAAAATGCCAGGGCAGTATAGGAACCCCACAAATGACCCCATTTTAGAAAGAAGACACCCCAAGGTATTCCGTTAGGAGTATGGTGAGTTCATAGAAGATTTTATTTTTTGTCACAAGTTAGCGGAAAATGACACTTTGTGAAAAAAAACAATTAAAATCAATTTCCGCTAACTTGTGACAAAAAAAAAAAATCTTCTATGAACTCACCATCCTCCTAACGGAATACCTTGGGGTGTCTTCTTTCTAAAATGGGGTAATTTGTGGGGTTCCTATACTGTCCTGGCATTTTAGGGGCCCTAAACCGTGAGGAGTAGTCTTGAAACGAAATTTCTCAAAATGACCTGTGAAATCCTAAAGGTACTCATTGAACTTTGGGCCCCTTAGCGCAGTTAGGGTGCAAAAAAGTGCCACACATGTGGTATCGCCGTACTCAGGAGAAGTAGTATAATGTGTTTTGGGGTGTATTTTTACACATACCCATGCTGAGTGGGAGAAATATCTCTATAAATAGACAATTGTGTGTAAAAAAAATTAAACAATTGTCATTTACGGAGATATTTCTCCCACCCAGCATGGGTATGTGTAAAAATACACCCCAAAACACATTATACTACTTCTCCTGAGTATGGCAATACCACATGTGTGGCACTTTTTTACAGCCTAACTGCGCTAAGGGGCCAAAAGTCCAATGAGCATCTTTAGGCTTTACAGGGGTGCTTACAATTAGGCACCCCCCAAAATGCCAGGACAGTGAACACACCCCACAAATGACCCCATTTTGGAAAGTAGACACTTCAAGGTATTCAGAGAGGAGCATAGTGAGTCTGTGGCAGATTTCATTTTTTTTTGTCGCAAGTTAGAAGAAATGGAAACTTTTTTTTTTTCTTTTTTTTGTCAGAAAGTGTCATTTTCCGCTAACTTGTGACAAAAAATAAAATCTTCTATGAACTCACCATGCCTCTCACTGAATACTTTGGGATGTCTTCTTTCCAAAATGGGGTCATTTGGGGGGTATTTGTACTATCCTGGAATTTTAGCCCCTCATGAAACCTGACAGGTGCGCAGAAAAGTCAGAGATGCTTGAAAATGGGAAAATTCACTTTTGGCACCATAGTTTGTAAACGCTATAACTTTTACCCAATCCAATAAATATACACTGAATGGTTTTTTTTTTATCAAAGACATGTAGCAGAATAACTTTCGCGCTCAAATGTATAGGAAATTTTACTTTATTTGAAAAATGTCAGCACAGCAAGTTAAAAAAGTCATTTTTTTGCCAAAATTCATGTCTTTTTTGATGAATATAATAAAAACTAAAACTCGCAGCAGCAAACAAATAGCAGCAAAAGAAAGCTGTATTAGTGACAAGAAAAGGAGGTAAAATTCATTTAGGTGGTAGGTTGTATGACCGAGCAATAAACCGTGAAAGCTGCAGTGGTCTGAATGGAGAAAAAGGCTCTGGTCCTTAAGGGGCGAAAAGACTGTGGTCCTGAAGTGGTTAATTACATGCACGCGATCTCCTGCTGCCCCATGAAGCCACGAAGAGGTAGTATCAAACCATTACACCACAATATTCAAATATGTACTGGTATTTTACATTTTCTTTACATTTTTTTCCACTAGCATCATTGAAAATGTAATTACTATAGTTGTATTAAAAAAAAAAAAAAAAAACCCTCTGTTCTGTGGGTATTGGGAGCCTGTAATACATTGACTTATGCTTGACTTCATTTTTCTGTTGCCAGGTGAGTGATAGGGAACACCAGCAAAATTCAGATGTGGGGATTGATTGGCCATGTTACTTTCTCAATCACCGTTGCATTCAGTGGGCACTACTTGCAACATCTTTTGGCAATCTCAGTCATGGGTATCCCTATGGGAAACCACCATAGTAATGTCAGGGTCCAACATGCAGCAATGACATTGCGTCCATTCCCAGCATTGTTTAATGCTATTGAGAACCTTTCCTAAGGCCCCACTTCCAAACTGCCCTTTCAGCTGAAGGTATATGTAGACCCTTATTGAAACTGCACTTAATAAATTGCAGTTTTTAACAGGAAAGGTGATGGATTGAAAAATGTTTAGCACCGCCATGAATAATTGATAAGCCCCATAGTGCAAATAAGTGTCTAATAAATAATTAATTTTAATCCCATTATAGATGTTTCATAATGGGATAATTTAATTAAATGAAAGACAATGGATTGGAAGCGGTTGAAAGATACAGCTGTTTCTATATTTGGCTAATGGCTTCAGGTCCATCCCGAAGAAGGTTAATTCACAAGGGTGTATGCATTATTTAATGAATCCCTGAGAGATAGAAGACCTAACAGATCAATGGAGACTTGTGCTGCACTCATGCTGCTTACCAAGCATGTTTTAACAAACTGGAATATGAGAGAAGAATAAAAGATCGTAGCTTCAACATTGTGGCGAATTGAATTTTTTTTATGTATGTAGCAAAAAAAAAATAAAACCTTAAACTTATTTAAGTGATGATTTTAAAAATTGAAATTTAGAATGGAAATATTGATTCTATAATATGGATACCTCTGTCATACGGGATTTATTAATATGCCGTTAGAGTGAAACTAGTTCGGAGGGCGCAATAAACACTTAGCTCAGGCCAGAGTACATATCAATAAAAGTCATATTAATCAAATATTTTGTAGGCAATCTATTATTAAATTTTATGATGTCATGGATGTTGAGTAGCCATATACCCATACCTACCACCATCTTGCAGTATAGTTTAGCTTAAAAGGCCACTATTATGAAATATTGCAAAAAAGCAAAATACTGTATATACTCGAATACAACTCGACTTTGTGTATACGTCGACTCCAATAATTGACTCTCTTAGGCTGGAACTTTTTATTGACTCAAGTATAAGTCTACCCAGCAAAATTAATGGCTGGACTTAGGGCCCAGGAGGGGCTAATGACTGCACTGCATAAAGTATTGCAGCCATTAACCCCTCCTTTCCCTTAAAGGACACCCAAAGTGAAAATAAACAAATGAAATAAACAATTGTATCTATCTTCCTTCTCCTAAAAATGACTTGAATATATTCCACGTTTTTATTTCCTGTTTAAATCTACTTTTTAAGTTTTAACCGTTTTATTGTTTTTGCTCAATGACACATTCATTGAAGTATGCCAGAGCTAAAAATCTACTAATTATTGACCCTTTGTATCTCTCTCCTGCTCTCAGAAGCCATTTTCTGCTAGGAAAGTGTTTTATAGTTGCAATTTCTTATCAGTGAGGGTCACACTGTAGTCACTTCCTGTCTGAGTCAGGACTGAGTTAGCCACTTACATACCTGATATTTAACTCTTTCAGGCAGAGAAAGAAAAAAAGGAACATGGCATAGTTATTAGTGTGCTAGGCACTGTACATACTCATGTCTATCTCATCATGTCACATGTCATTTATAGTAATTTTACGCTGCCACAGATGTACACCTTAAATGCATGTATTTTAAATTTTACAATTGTTTGTTATAGTGGTCCTTTAAATGCATAAGCCTACTATTACATATGAGAGTCATAAAGTAACTATTCCTGGTGTTTCTGAATGGGTGTGTCAGATTATATATTGCATATTATGAAAAGCCTTCACTGGGGTGGGGTGATCTGAGTCAGTTGGGATCTGGAGTAAGGGACATTCTATGGTGTCACCCAGTGGGAACTTTCCTAAAAGCAATGTTAGAAAGTGACAGGTGAGGTCATATAAATTTTTTTTGCACATAACAAGTTATTACTAACTTTGGCAGCACTGGTGGGATAAAGAGATGTGAAATGGAGATGGCCACTGCTGCTGGTATGATAGCTGAGATGTGAGTAGAGATGGCCCGAATGGTTCGCCGGCGAACGGGAAGTGGTGAACTTCCATGGTTCGTGATCACAGAGAACCGCAAACTTTTTTGGAAGTTCGGTCTGCCCCTATACTACATCATTAGGGTCAACTTTGACCCTCTACATCACAGTCAGCAGGCACATTGTAGCCAATCAGGCTACACTCCCTCCTGGAGTCCCAACCCCCTTATAAAAGGCAGGCAGCATCAGGCATTGGACTCGCTCATGTGCCTGCAGTGATTAGAGAAGGGAGAGTTGCTGCAGAGAGAGCTATAGGGAAAGCTTAGTTAGGCTCTTGTAGGCTTGTTAGCTTGCTCCTTGCTGATTCTTATTGCTGAAAAAGCACCCCTCAACAGCTCTTTTGAGAACTAATCTTGTTCTTGTGATCTGTTTTTTTTTGTTTTTTTGTGTGGCCCACTTGCATTATATACAGCCCCGTCATTCAGTCGCAGCTGGCCTTTGGCCCCTTGGTGGTAATTCCTACTGTGCCACTGCCAGGCCCAGCACATTCAGTGACTACCTGTGTGTGTGACAGGCAGCTGCACATTTGTAATCCCAATCACTGCACCTGTTCACTGTTCAGTGCACCTACCTACCTACCTACCTACGTGAGCACACACATTGTTAATACCACCAGTCATTGCACCTGTCTACAGTACCTGTGTGTGACAGCGGCACATTTGTAATTCCAATCACTGCACCTGTTCTCTGTTCAGTGCACCTACCTACCTACCTACGTGAGTGCACGCATTGTTAGTACCACCAGTCATTGCACCTGTTCACGGTACCTGTGTGTGTGTGTGTGACAGCTGCACATTTGTAATCCCAATCACTGCAATGCATACCTGTAACCTGTTCAGTGCACCTACGTGAGCGCAAGCAGTGTAATATACCACCAGTCACTGCACCTGTTCACGGTACCTGTGTGTGACAGCTGCACATTTGTAATACCAATCACTGCAGTGCATACCTGTAACCTGTTCAGTGCACCTACGTGACCGCAAGCAGTGTAATATACCACCTGTCACTGCACCTGTTCATGGTACCTGTGTGTGTGACAGCTGCACATATTTAATCCCAATCACTGCACCTGTTCACTGTTCAGTGCACCTACCTACGTGAGCGCACGCATTGTTATTACCATCAATCATTGAACCTCTTTACCGTACCTGTGTGTGTGTGACAGCTGCACATTTGTAATACCAATCACTGCAGTGCATGCCTGTAACCTGTTCAGTGCACCTACATGAGCGCAAGCAGTGTAATATACCTACCTGTCACTGCACCTGTTCACGGTACCTGTGTGTGACAGCTGCACATTTGTAATACCAATCACTGCAGTGCATACCTGTAACCTGTTCAGTGCACCTACGTGACCGCAAGCAGTGTAATATACCACCAGTCACTGCACCTGTTCACGGTACCTGTGTGTGACAGCTGCACATTTGTAATACCAATCCCTGCATACCTGTTCACTGCACCTGTGTGACCGCACGCTGTTTAGTATACCAGTCCGTGCATACCTGTTAACTGCACCTGTGTGACAGCTGCACATTGTATTGTAATACCAGTCACTGCATACCTTTTACTGCACCTGTGTGACTGCATATTGTATTAGTCAAGTCAGTGCATACCTTTCACTTCATCCCCCCGATATGGACAAAACAACAGGCAGAGGCAGAGGCAGACCCAGAGGCAGGTCACCCGGCAGGTCTGTTCGAGGTCGTGCTGATGTGATTTTGTGCGGCCCTAGACCAAAGTACAGTGCTCAGAAGAAGGCACATCCCATCAACTCCCAAGATTGTCAGGACGTGGTTGACTATTTAACACAGAACACCTCATCTTCCACAGCCACCAGCGGTACTCCAAGTACCACATTCACTACATTTGACACTTCACAGGAGTTATTTGGTGGGGAAATCACTGATTCACAGCATTGTTGTTACAACTAGATGAAGGCACTAAGCAAGTTACATCACCTCAAATGTTTAAGTTAGGCGACACTATGGATGTAACGTGTGAGGAGGAGGATGATGAAGTACCTGCTGTTGGTGCAGTTTTGGAGGTGTTTGATACAAGCAAAGCTGGGGAGGATGATTATCATTATTTTGATAATACGGATGCCGCGTGGGTTTCCAATAGAGGAGATGAACAGGGGGACAGTTTAGAGGGGGAGTCAGAGAGTAGGAGGAGACAAGTTGCTGAAAGAAGCAGGGAGAGCTCATCATCAGAAACAGCTGGTGGCAGAGTCCGGCGCCATGTATCGCCACCTATGGACGTCAGCAGCTGACGTTGAAGAGCATCTTCAACGTCAGCTGCTGACGCCACCATAGTGCCCACACCCCAGGGTGGTTCAGCGGTGTGGAAATGTTTTAGTGTGTATGCCAAAGATCAGAGCAATGCCATCTGTACTCTCTGCCACCAAAAATTGAGCCGTGGAAAGGCCAACACCCACCTAGGGACAACTGCCTTATGAAGGCACATGTAGAAAAGGCACAAACTGCAATGGGAAGACCACCTGAGCAAAAGCAGCCCACAAAAGCAAAGCCACCCTCCTTCTCCTCTTCCTCCTTCAGGTGCATCATCTTCAGCCGCTTTCTCCCTTGCACCTTCACGATCACAGCCAACCTCCTCCACTCCGCCTCTCACCTTGAGCGGCTCCTGCTCCTCTGCCCACAGCAGCAGCCAGGTGTCCATGAAGGAAATCTTTGAGCGGAAGAAGCCAATGTCTGCCAGTCACCCCCTTGCCCGGTGTCTGACAGCTGGCTTGACGGAACTGTTATCCCACCAGCTGTTACCATACCAGCTGGTGAACTCTGAGGCCTTCCGAAAATTTGTGGCCATTGGGACACCGCAGTGGAAGATACCAGGCCGCAATTATTTCTCAAAAAAGGTGACACCGAAACTGTACTGAGAAGTAGAAAGGCAAGTGGTGTCATCTCTGGCACACAGCGTTTGGTCAAGGGTCCATCTGACCACGGAAGCACAGTCAGGGCAGGTACATTACTTACACAGCCCATTGGGTCAACCTGGTGACCGATGGCAAGCAGGGAGTACGTGACTGTGCAGCGGACCAACTTGTGACACCTCCACGGCTTGCAGGCAGGCCAGCTGCCACCTCCACTCCTTCTCCTCCTACTCCTCCTGCTACATCCTCTTCGCTATCATCCTCCTCCTCCTTGGCTGAGTGGCAGCGCAACTCTACTGGTGCTGCAATCTCCTCTCCAGCTACACAGCCCCAGCTCCCCAGGGCCTATGCTGCATGCCAGGTACGACGGTGTCACGCCATCTTAGACATGTCTTGCCTCAAAGTAGAGAGTCACACTGGAGCAGCTCTCCTGGCTGCTCTGAACAAACAGGTGGATCAGTGGCTGACCCCGCACCAACTGGAGATCGGCAATGTGGTGTGTGACAACGGCAGCAATCTCATTTCGGCTTTGAATTTGGGAAAGTTGACAGATGTACCCTGCACAGGGATGCTCATCCAGATTCTGCATATCTGGGTAACCCGGATATCCAAACTTTTTTACGCTATCCAACCGGATTCGGATTCCGGATACCTGGGCCCAAATCCGGATAGCTATCTGCGGATATTTGGCCGCATAACGCGGATATCCGCGGATATTGCGGATATCCGGATCTGAAATACTGTAACTAAGGAGATGACATCCTGGAGCCAATCAGAGGGCTCCCAGCAGAAGCCCTAGCAACCAATCGCAGAGGGGAACCCTGGCCAGCCCCACCTGACCTTATTGAGCCAATGAGAGGGCTCCCAGCCTAAACCCTGGCACCCAATCACAGAAAGGAACACTGGCCAGCCCCCCTGTATAATAAGGAGGGCTGCCATGATGAGACATATTGTCTTAGCTTGCTGAATGCTCACTGAGAGACATGCTCCAGTGTTGGTGGCCTAGCAAGGGCTGTACACAGTTATAAACCTAAAGCTGTTCAGTGATTAACCCATTCACTACTATCACTACACTATTGTTAAATCGTTAATTAACTTGATTGATGTCATTGTATGACAGCCAGAGTGTGTGCTCCAGTGCTGCTGGGCCTAGCAAGGGCTGTACACAGTGATAAGCTGTTCAGTGATTAACCCCTTCACTACTATCACTACACTATTGTTAAATCGTTAATTAGCTTGATTGATTTGATTGATGTCATTGTATGACAGCCAGAGTGTGTGCTCCAGTGCTGCTGGCCTAGCAGTGATAAACCGAAAGCTGTTCAGTGATTAACCCCTTCACTATCACTACACTATTGTTGAATCATTAATTAGCTTGATGTCATTTCTGTGACAGTCAGAGTGTGTGCTGCAGGCAGCTGCTATGTGTCTGTGTGTGTGCTTGGCACACTTGCCACATGTCACGTGGCACTTGCACGTGTCAAGTGCCACGTGGCAAGTGACACGCACCAAGTGCCACGTGACTTGTGCTAAGTGCCAATTGCCACGTGCCACGTCCGGCATGCTCCTGGCACATGTTACACCTGCTGCTGCTGCATTGCCCTGCTCCTGCTGCCTGTGCAGCTCCCACGGCCAGGCCAGGGTGCCACAAACCACTGATACCACCTATATTTAACCCAAAACACTATTGCTGCGTAATTTTTTTGAGGTGTCTTGGCTTAAAACAAGTCATGTCCGAGTTGTGCGGTTAAACTTTGGACACAATGTGGGCTGCACGACCGCTGTCTGGAACCTAGGAATCTAAATTGACAGCCATTTTTTTTTGGGGGGGGGGGATTTTAAGTCCCCACATCATCAATTAGTGTTCCCCTTTAAAAAATAATGATGCTACATTCCTCATTTACCCTAAAAAATGTTTTTAAAGAAATTTAAA
Organism: Hyperolius riggenbachi; assembly: GCF_040937935.1. Taxonomy (NCBI): domain Eukaryota; kingdom Metazoa; phylum Chordata; class Amphibia; order Anura; family Hyperoliidae; genus Hyperolius; species Hyperolius riggenbachi. Next base: position 360,382,190 of record NC_090650.1, read on the forward strand.
GGAAACTTCCGTTTTTTCTATCCGGATATCCGAATCTACCCGGATAGCCCGGATAATGTGTTCGGATATCCGCATGAACACGCATATCTGAAAGTTCAGATTCGGATATCCGATCCGGATATCTGGGTATGACACTGTAACCTTAAAAGGATAACTGTACAAACAGTAATGTGCAGTAATATTTTGGTCCCCTGGAATTTCCATTATTTGGCAAATGTTATTCATCCCATTTCTGAATTTTTTTTATCTCGTTGCAGATCCCCAATTGGCATTACACAGCTTCTAAATTAGTGTTACTCCTCTTCTTTGCAAGTAGAGAGAGGTTCCACCATTAAGACCATGTTTGCCAAGGCCATACTGTCAGACATGCCGGTAGAGCTTGTGCCCGAACTAACCCCTCAGCACCCCATAGCTGCAAATTTGCATTGTGATCTAAGGAGGGGCTGAATAGCTTGAGGCGCCACTGCTGCAAAACCACTTGATTCATGATTACAAGCATTTTTACTTCAATGATTTGAATTTACAGATTTTAAAAAGGCATAAAACTCAGCATTTCTTCTTTGCTCTAAAATATTATTTACAGCATAAAATCTACAACCACAACATTTTTTGTAGTAGAACAGCATTCAAACAGTTAAACACAGCACTTTATTCTTCAGTGGAAAGCTTCCTGCCCGAAGAGGTGATAACGTTATCTTTTATTTGCATTCCTTTGTCAGCTACAATTGGTAAACATTAGCAAAGTGCTGAAACTAACCTCTCTCTGCTTCTAATATGTGTGCAACTAAGAAGTGATCTCTAGATAGATTTTAATATATAAATAATATAAATACAGCAGCTATGCAATAAAATGAAATGTCAGGCAGATAAACTGTACTTTGGGAATTTGTCATTTGTAAACAGAATACATAACTTGTGCACAAAAGCAAATATGAATAACTGTATGGTAATAAAAAGTAGGAAAACACATTTCTATTGACTGTTATGTCAGAGTTTTATCCCACTTCAATGGCATTTTTTTCTGATCAGGCATAGTTTAGGTTTACTATTGCTACAGTAAATTTTGTATCAGTTTCTGTGGATTTTGCAGCCTAGTTTCTCCTCTCCTGGCCTCAGTTATGCAGTACCGCATGTCAGTGGAAAAACTCCTATCTGGAAACATAGGATTTAATATGGGGAGAGTTATATGTTCAAAGAACAGATAGAACAGGGGGACATTTATGGGAAAATAGACTCTTTATTTGAATTGTCTACTGTAAGGCTATTTTGGATCTTTCTAAAAATATTTTAAAAACCAAAAGTCAAAGTGACACTTACATGACTTGAGAACATTTCAATGTGTTTCTGTAAATATATCATAATTTTATGAATAGTGAATATACATGGTTTAGCTGTAGGGCGATGAAGTTACTGACTGCCAATACAAATATGAGATTTTTTTTTTAGAATGTCAGCTATTTCAACACATTTCATTTTTACCTGGGAATCGGGAAAACTGTTGGCTGGTCTATATTCAACATACTGCAACACATTATTTTCAGAGTCAGTGTGATAATTGCAGTTTTATTGTATTGAGCACTTTCTCAAGTTTCACCCGACTGGTAGAAAGGCAGACTGCTTGAGGCCTATTGCACACTGCAAGTGATTCCGATTCAGATTCTGCTTTTTAATCAGTTTTTACATCCGATTCAAATTCCGATTTGCAGTGTGCAGGGAGCAAACTGCAAATCTGAATCTGAATCTGATGTAAAAACTGATTAAAAAGCGGAATCTGAATCGGAATCACTTGCAGTGTGCAAGAGGCCTGAAACATGTTAATACTTTGAAAATAAGGCAACTCTATGAATATTTAGATATGCCCGCACCGCATAATGCAGCTCGGTGGCGTAGTGATTAGCACTCTTGCCTTGCAGTGCTGGGTCCCTTGTTTGAATCCCAGCCAGGTCAGCATCTGCAAGGAGTTTGTATGTTCTCCCCATGTCAGTGTGGGTTTCCCCTGGGCACTCCAGTTTCCTCCCACATCCCAAAAACATACAGATAAGTTAATTGGCTTCCCCCTAAATTGGCCCTAGACTACGATACATGCACTACATGATACATACATAGACATATGACTATGGTAGGGATTAGATTGTGATCACCTCTGAGGGACAGTTAGTGACAAGACAATATACTCTGTACAGCACTGTGTAATATGTCGGCGCTATATAAATACTTAAAGGGGCACTATGGCGAAAAATTGTAAAATTCAATATATGTGCAAACATAGACAAAATAAGAAGTACGTTTCCTCCAGAGTAAAATGAGCCATAAATTACTTTTCTCCTATGTTGCTGTCACTTACCGTAGGTAGTAGAAATCTGACAGAAGCGACAGGTTTTGGTCTAGTCCATCTCTTCATAGGGGATACTATGTAACGAAAAAGAAAAAACCACAGAGACACCGGGAGCCCCTATAGTGTATTATCCTTGCAATCTGGTCAAGATGCATAAATAATACTACTCACAAGTATAGGTTGCTTGGAGAGGCAACCACTCGAAAGAACATGTGGAGAAAGCCCGTCTCCACTCGGTCTTTGGGATGGATGGTCGCAGCTCCTTCGAAAAAAACTTTCTTGCCACAAATTTGTGGCAAAAAATAACAATCACACTGATGTGGAATGTTAAACTCAGAGTAAAACAGCAGTAGGAGGCGCCCTTGTTGTATGAGTGGCACTTATGCTTACTTATAACAAATAAAGTATGTCGTAGATCGCCTACCTTAAGAATGGACACTCCACTCGGTAGGATAGATGTAATAATTTAATGTAGGTAAGCACTTAGGACAACGCGTTTCGCGGTACAAACCGCTTCATCAGGTCAATATAGTGCTGTAGTAAGTGTTGAATATCCTGGGCGCCAAAAACTTTTTGGCGCCCAGGATATTCAACACTTACTACAGCACTATATTGACCTGATGAAGCGGTTTGTACCGCGAAACGCGTTGTCCTAAGTGCTTACCTACATTAAATTATTACATCTATCCTACCGAGTGGAGTGTCCATTCTTAAGGTAGGCGATCTACGACATACTTTATTTGTTATAAGTAAGCATAAGTGCCACTCATACAACAAGGGCGCCTACTACTGCTGTTTTACTTCATAGGGGATGCTCAGATATATATTTATTTTCAAAAGCACTTAGTGAATGGCAGTTGCTCTGTCCAACTACCAAAAAACTGTGTAGCGAGCAGGGAAGCTGGCCAGCATCATTGTTTAAATTCATTTTAGGAAATATCTTTATAAATAATAAAAGCCTTGCTGAGAATGCCCTATGAAGAGATGGACTAGTCCAAAACCTGTCACTTCTGTCAGATTTCTACTGCCTACTGTAAGTGACAGCAACACAGGAATAAAGTAATTTATGGCTCATCTTACTCAGGAAAAAGCGTACTTCTTATTTGTCTAAGTTTGCAAATATTTAAAATTGTACAATTTTTCGCCATAGTGCCCCTTTAAAGCAGAATGAAACCCAGCAATTCTTCTTTGCTCTAAAACATTATTTACAGCATATTATATACTACCAGCATTTTTTTTTTACTAGAACAGCATTCAAAGGGTTAAACACAGGACAGAAAAGCTCAATGCCGGGAAAGCTGGATGTATCCGAACTGGAGATAATGTTATCTTGTGTTTAATTGTATCAAGTGAGGAATGTAAACAAACACTTCTCTGACACTGCAGACTTTCCTGAACACTGCAGACTTTCCTGAACACTGCAGACTCTCCTGACAGACAGTCAGAAAGCATTTCTTATATTAAAGATGAAAAAAAATACAGTTATGAATAAAATGCAAAGTCAGCTCTCAGAGCAAAAAAGTGAAACTTGTAATTTCTAAATGAATAATAATACTTATACACAAAAGCAAATATAATAACTATGGGATATAAAAAGTAGGAAAATGTGTTTTTATTGAATATTATGTCAGGGTTTTATACGAATTTAAATAAATAATGTGGCATACACGTATGATTCTTGACGATGACCCCCAAACATTATTTTCCCAAATTAACTATTTGAGCCCTTAAAGTGAACCTAAAGCCCAGAAAAAAATGAGATTAACTCACCTGGGGCTTCCCTCAGCCCCCTGCAGCCGATCGGTGCCCTCGCAGCCCCGCTCTGACGCTCCAGGACCCGCCGGCAAACACTTCCGGTTTGGCCGTCACCGGCCGACAGGCATGGGAACGCGAGTGATTGTGCGCATTCCCAGCCTGTATATCGCCCCCTATGCTGCTATTGCGGCCTCCTGGCTGCAACATCAGCATAGGGGGCGATATACAGGCTGGGAACGCGAAGAATCACTCGCGTTCCCATGCCTTTTGGCCGGTGACGGCCAAACCGGAAGTGTTCGACGGCGGGTCCTGGAGCATCAGAGCGGGGCTGCGAGGGCAACGATCGGCTGCAGGGGGCTGAGGGAAGCCCCAGGTGAGTTAATCTCATTTTTTTCCCCAGGCTTTAGGTTCACTTTAAACATTTAAAAGGAGCTTAAATGAGATTCATATGGTGGCCATCATATTTGACATATTTTTCACTTTGTAAGGCACCCCCAAAAGTGTGTGTGTGTTTGCGTGTGTGTGTGTGGAGGATGTCTGTGCATCTTATAGAAAGTATCATGCATATTTGGGCCAATGCAGTGTAATATACTAATATAATGAGTATAATGAGTATAACCACAGTGGAATGCTCTCAGCTCTATGGCCAGCGCATTCCGAGTCCTCCCTGTTTTGTATACTATCTTCATCATCGATGGTGCCCCCTCTCTGTGACTCTGCATGTGTGCCATTAGTCACAATGGGACAGGGCACCAGTGAAAATGAAGATAGGGCACAAGACTGAGGATTGTGTTGGCCAGGGAGGTGAGGGTGCTGTGCTGCTGTTATACTATGCAGGGGCCACAGAGATTGCCATTATCTTAGAGGTAGTGGAGAAACATCGTTGGGGGTGGAGATCTGGAGTAATGAACATTTTATGGTGTCACCTCGTGCAAGTACAATGGCAATTTTCTAAACGTAGTTTTGGAAAGGGACAGGTCATTTAACAATTTTTTGCAGTTAACAAGTTAATACTAACTTTGGCTGCACTGGTGGGGGTCAGAAGAGGTGAGTAGGTAGGCATCAGTCGAATGGATATGGTAGATAGATGGACACTATGGTTAGGAGAATATGTGAATTATGTGTATGTGAGGGTGGTGCAGAATATAACCACAGTGGAGTACTCTCACCTTTCCAACCAGAGCACTCCAAGTCTTCCCTGTATTGCATCCTATCTTTATCCCTTTGTGACCCCCCACATGTGCACCACTAGGTAACGGTGTGAGGGGGCGCCAGTGATAATGAAGATAGCACACAAGATGGAGAAGTGTTGTGGCCAGAGAGGTGAGGGTGCTCCTTGACTGTTATACTCTGCAGGTGCCGCAGGGATTGCTAAGTCACTATAGCTATAAATGTCATGAAACTTTGTCTCTGTTTTAGTGTGAACTTTCAAATTTCTGCTCAGAAGGAAGTTATTTATAGCAATTGCCTGGCAGATGATTACCATATTATTTGTACCACAAGATGCCTCTGCACCAAAAGATACACCAGGTTAAGAATACTGCTTACCCGGTTTTTGTCCTTTAACCACTTCGCATCTGGAAAAAGAGTAAAAAAAAAATAGAAAAAAACACATTATTTCTCAGTTTTATTAATTCTGGTTTAAAAAAAAAACAAAAAAACACTACTATACTGTAGATTAAAAAAAAACACATTTTGTTTGGCTATTTCCACCGTTTATCACAAAACTTAGATTGTGTTCCTGTCACATTTATGGTAAAGATATTTGATTCTGAAATAATGCTACAGTGTGTATTTTTCACTATGAACTGAGAAAATAAAAGTATTTTTAATGGTAAAAATCAATCTTATTGGTTTAAGGAACATATATTCCCTTTCACCAATTAGTGCTGGTTTATATAGTGCAAGAGGTTTGCACAGGAACAAGCCCGATCCTACACAGCACTGCTTTGGCTACAAGACATATATCTACATCCTTGTGGTTTAAATGAAGTCACAGAGGACGTACTGTAGATATACTGTAGTGGTGGATAAAGTGGTTAAACCTGGTGTGTCTTATGGTCAGGTGCATCTTATGGTGCAAAAAATACGGTATTTCATTTTAATCAATGCCAGTTGCTGCCTGGCTAATCTCTTTGTGCTCTGCTTAAATGGAATAGACAAGTGGTAGAAGGCAGCACCCAACCATCCAGATGTGACGTGCTTTTGGTCGTTGTCCCTCTGCCTTCAGGAACAGCAAGTAGAAACTCCAAGAGAAGAGACCCAGCACCGTCTTCAAATGTATTTCAAGCTCTTAATTTTTAAAGCATCAACAACATTAAAAAGGGCAAGTCTATGCAACGTTTTGAGAGGAGCCTCCTCTCTTTATCAAGCCGACAAGCCCTTGGCTTGATGAAGAGAGGAGGCTCCTCTCGAAATGCCCTTTTTTTTTGCCCTTTTTAATGTCTATGATTCTTTAAAAATAAAGAGTTTGAAATACATTTGAAGACGGTGCTCTGTCTCTTCTCTTTGAGTTTCTGCTTAAAAGGAAAAAAATATCCTTCATATTCCTCTCACTTAAGGTTTGCTTTAATGCAGGGTGATGCAAATGTATGCAACTTGAAAATACATTTACTAGATGCCTGTTGATTCCAGCACTCTGATCCTTATTTTATGATGTATGAGATTGGCTGCATTTTGCAATCTATTTTTGAAGTCATGTAAAATGCAGGACATCTTCAAAGTATAGAAAATCATGGCATCCCTTTATACTACTGTGATCCAATTGCGATCTGATTTTGGCCGATTGCAAATGTCCTGCTTGCTGCATTTCTTCTGCATTTGACGTCCCATATACATCAAATGGTTCTTCTCGAAAGCAAAGCGTAATTTATTATTCTGTTCTTGTGTCAAACACTGAATGTTGACAATTGTTTCAGGGTCACGTAGGGTTCCTTTCCTCAGAACAGTGCAAACATACAGCGTAGGTATGTCTGCACTGATCTGAGGAAGGGGATCCTACGTGGCCCAAAACAATTATCAACATACAGTGTTTGACACATGAACAGAAGAATAAATTACGCTTTGCTTTTTGAGAAGCCTGGTGTGCTAACCAATCTTTGACCATTTGACAGTCACAACAGTTGTCTGCACTTTGGAAATGCTCTGAAGCCTTGTGCCGCTGTTTCTTTTTATATCCTGTATTTTTATATCTCTGACATTAAAGGATTTCCGAAGTAACAAGATAAATGTAGTTTTACTTATCTTGCCGCAGCTCTGGTCTTCTCCTGGGTCCGGCTGGCAGCCTCTAAGGATCGCCAACCCCAATGGGTCGGGGTCTTTGTGCATGTGCATGCGAGAATGCATCTACCACACTGGGAGTACCCTCCCAATGAAATGGGTGTGTTCGTGTGTGGGTGCCCGCATGCGAACGCACCCAAAAGTCATTAGGCATTGGATCTTTAGAGGCTGCCAGCAGGACCCCGCAGGAGACCGAAGCTGCGGCGAGGGACACAAATGACTTCTCGGGGCTGGAAGAAGCCCCATGTAAGAAAAACTTCATTTATTTTGTCACCTCGGAAATCCCATCATGATGAACTAACAATCCAGACTGCAGTCTAAAGAAATTTGGAAGGAAACAAATTAACCTGCCAGTTATGGAAATTTATAATTCCTCAAAAATCCTGGAAAGCATTTCAACTTGGAACATTGATGCAAGGCAAGATTGCTGATCACTAAGCCACTGTGCCTCACAAATAAATAACTGCCATCTGAATTAATCATTCATGATCACAATGTGTGTGAGTCTGATGTCTGTCATAACCAGAACATTCTTCTAAAATGCAACTTTACATTAAAGAGGAGCTGTTAGGTATAAGGTCTCAGAGAAAAAAAAACACATATATCAGTAGCTAAAGATTGGCTGTACTTACATTACATATGCATTTCACTGTCCACGTTTGTACTTCACAGAATTTTTATATAGTATATGCAGAGATTGATGCTCCTGACAGCTCATGGCAGGTTCCATGTTTTTCTGTCAAATGTGTCGTCATGTCCTGCCTGCTTCCTGATCACAGAAAAGCTCGTACTGAATAACACAGTGTGCAGTGAATATTAATGAGCCATGTGGCTAGGAACAATAGCTGACTCCTGCAGTGTACTCTGCCCGGAGATTTATCAGTGCTACGCGCTGGACTGATTACAAGCTGCTGTAACGTCTCATTAGCAGCCGAGGGGAGGGCCCCAGAATGCTTTGCAGTATAGTATGCGGCTTGCGTCCTCTTAGGTCTAACAGCTTTTCTGATAAGCACACATCAAAGGTAAGAGAGATTTTTATCTTCACTAATGCCTTTTTGGCTTCCTTCTAAACTGTTTAACACAGGAGAATAGAGGTTTAAATTAGCTTCTGCAGCCTGACAGTTACTCTTTAACCCAGCAAGGGAAATACATTGAGGTAATCAGAGACAGCAGCTGCCTCCTAATTAGCTGGCAAATTTCCCTAACTCCACCCTTCTTGTAAACTGTGTCCACCTTTAGGCTAGTTACATTATGGGGTGGTGCTCTCTCTGTGATATGCATTGAAATGCATAGTGATGCAAGATGGCCTATGACAAGGCTCTGGAATTGCTCCTCTCTCCTCGCTATTACCCCAGCCCAAAGCTTGGCAAGGCTGGGAGTTCAAGAGAGGAGGCCATAGAAATGTGCATACACACTTCCACTGCTGTAAGCACAAATTTAAGTATATGCATTGTGTTGGATACAGTGAAGCATACAGTCAATGGAAAGTATGCTTCACCTTTACTGTTAACGTGTGTGTTTTGTGGTATGTGCAGTGTGTTATTATGCAGCGGGCTACTATACTGCAGGTCACCCTCCGCACTAAGAATGGCATGATTGGTCAGGCATTGCTGTGAAGCAAGCCACCTCAACATACCACTGTGAATGTAGCCTAAGTCTGAAATAACTTATTTTAAATTCATAGCCTTTAAAGCGCATTGTTACCATAAAAATCAAATTTCAACAGCAACTGGTATGAGTGTATTAAGTGATAAAGATGCTAATCCTGCATTCAAAACTTTCAAAACTTTTTCTGCTGTTATGGTTTGAAGTTATCACATACCTTAGGAGCACTGGCCCTTTAATAGCCATTCAGTTGCATGCTGGGGGGTTCTTTTTATCTATAATATATTCCTCCTCTTCCCTTTATTTCCCTGTCTAGCTGCCTAGCTGAAACATGATCCTCTGCTCACTTGTGTTTACAAGCAAGGCTGAGGTGACTCAGCGATTGGAGGAGAAACTAAAAAAAGTTAAGGGAAGAAATGACATCAGTATTTAGCCTCACACTGTGGGCAAAAAACATGGTTCCCACCAGGAAAAGAATTCTCTTCATTTACTATATAAAATTCACTGAAATTAAAAAGTGGACAGTACAATACATGTCTTATGTAAGTAGATCAAGTATTTATCTACTTATATATTTGTTTTTCCCCTGGCATAGTATGGCTAATGCTCCTGCTTTAAAGCAAACCCGAAGCCAGAATACATTTATGAGGTAATGAATTGTGTTAATTAGAATGTTAGTAGCAAAGAAAATAGTCTCATATTGTTTTCAAGTACAGGAAGAGTTAAAAAAACCCTTCAGTTGTTATCTATGCAAAAGAATACATTCCTGTTTTCTGAAACACTTACACAGCCAAAAACACTGAGATACAGCTTGAGATAAGGTTTTACTGCAGGAAAGTTGAAAGGATCATTATTTCTGCTTTGTTTCATAGCCGAATAGACAGAGTGTGGTTTCTAAACTGCCAATATGACAGAATGATGCAATGTTATCAAAAAAGCTATATAACTGAAAATAAAAATATGAGACTCATTTCTTTGCCACTAATGTTCTATTCATTATCAATACTGCACATACAAATCATTATATCATAAAGGTTTTTTTTTTAACTTCAGGTTTGCTTTAAGAACTATAATGCACTTCCTAATATTTTGTAAGATGTACTTTGTTAATTGGAAAGTAGGCTACATAAACATACCATTTAGTAAGACGAAGTGCAGAGTCAATTTTGTGTGGCGCAGGCTCAGTACGGAGAGTGCATACCATCAAAAGAGCATTTTTGTGACTAATCAAATAATCATTGATTGTATCTATATAGTACCCAAACTGGCAGCATGTTAATTACATTTCACATAAACATCTGTAGCAGCTTGTGACTCGTTACTGTGGTGTAATGCAATAGAAGACACTTAGCATAAAACAAAGTCCAAGCTCCAGATGAGTTCTCAGGGACTCTCTGATTAGATTGTGCTAATGATATTAGAAGACATTACTAATGACGCCTTAAACAAAGGTAAATCTTTACAGATAACAGTAATCTACATTAACTCTACAGTGATGCAATTCAGGAAAAGAAAAAAAAAAACAATTACCCGATGTGAAAAGGACATAATTATTTATTTGATTAAAGCTTTGTGGTTCGTTATGCACAGCTATTCAGTAAATTCCCACAGATTTTGGTGGAGGAATAAAACCTATGAAAATACCTACAGGCATGAAGTGGTGTCTAATTGTTTCATTCATAAATGTTCTGATGGAAATTGGGTGTCTACAGTGTAACCATTGAAATGAGAGCAGTTTCAGGGCTCTTTCACATGGATGACCACCTAGCATCTTCTGACTGCACGAAGTTGGCAAAATTCATAACTGCAAGTGTCAGCGTTTGACATGTTGTGTGGTCTCATGCCTCTTCTGACTTTGGCTGTGATCAAGTGGGATCGCATGAGATGGATGCCTCCGAAATGGCCACACTGAGCACTCCCTAGTGTCTGGCTGTTGCTCTGGAGTAGATTCATATTTTGAAGCATTTAACTAGTGTTTTGGGGCTCACTTCCTGTGAACACAGCACATCCTGTGACCACATCAGAAAAACATAATTAAATTCAACCAACGGTTGTGGCCTTGTGAAGCTGCCATTAGCTGTTTTCTACTATTGTGTAAATGTGACCCTGAAAGTGTTAACATATTCAGCTTCTTTGAATTCGGAACCTTGCTCTAATTCTTCTGATTAGAACCTACAGCAGCAGAGAGTGTTAATTCACCCTTGTTGCCGCCTCTGTCCTCTGGACTTCACGTTGTGTTCTAGCTCTCTGATACTTCCTCCTTCAAAGCCATAAGTCGGAAGTATTAGAGAGATGTGAAACATAACGTGGAGTGCAACATCCAGAAGCAGCAACAATTATGCATTAACACCCCCTGGCACTCTACGCTTGTATTTTATGATCAGAAGAAGAAGCCGAACATATCAATACTAGACTCCGACTCAGCTGCCAAACACCATCCATATGAGCTGACGCTTTTACCAAACATACTGGCAATGTTTTTCAGGGTGTTTACCTGGCTATTTAAATTAGTCAGTACATCACCAGAATTTACCCATGTGATTGAGCCTTTGCAAAGAAGGGTGGTTGGTAGGTTATTCTTTATACAGTGGAGGAAATAATTATTTGACCCCTCACTGATTTTGTAAGTTTGTCCAATGACAAAGAAATGAAAAGTCTCAGAACAGTATCTTTTTTAATGGTAGGTTTATTTTAACAGTGGCAGATAGCACATCAAAAGGAAAATCGAAAAAATAACCTTAAATAAAAGATAGCAACTGATTTGCATTTCATTGAGTGAAATAAGTTTTTGAACCCCTACCAACCATTAAGAGTTCTGGCTCCCACAGAGTGGTTAGACACTTCTACTCAATTAGTCACCCTCATTAAGGACACCTGCCTTAACTAGTCACCTGTATAAAAGACACCTGTCCACAGAATCAATCAATCAAGCAGACTCCAAACTCTCCAACATGGGAAAGACCAAAGAGCTGTCCAAGGAAGTCAGAGACAAAATTGTAGACCTGCACAAGGCTGGAATGGGCTACAAAACCATTAGCAAGAAGCTGGGAGAGAAGGTGACAACTGTTGGTGCGATTGTTCGAAAATGGAAGAAGCACAAAATGACCATCAATCGACCTCGCTCTGGGGCTCCACGCAAGATCTCACCTCGTGGGGTGTCAATGGTTCTGAGAAAGGTGAAAAAGCATCCTAGAACTACACGGGAGGAGTTAGTGAATGACCTCAAATTAGCAGGGACCACAGTCACCAAGAAAACCATTGGAAACGCATTACACCGCAATGGATTAAAATCCTGCAGGGCTCGCAAGGTCCCCCTGCTCAAGAAGGCACATGTGCAGGCCCGTCTGAAGTTTGCCAATGAACACCTGAATGATTCTGTGAGTGACTGGGAGAAGGTGCTGTGGTCTGATGAGACCAAAATAGAGCTCTTTGGCATTAACTCAACTCGCTGTGTTTGGAGGAAGAAAAATGCTGCCTATGACCCCCAAAACACCGTCCCCACCGTCAAGCATGGGGGTGGAAACATTTTGCTTTGGGGGTGTTTTTCTGCTAAGGGCACAGGACAACTTAATCGCATAAACGGGAAAATGGACGGAGCCATGTATCGTGAAATCCTGAACGACAACCTCCTTCCCTCTGCCAGGAAACTGACAACGGGTCGTGGATGGATGTTCCAGCACGACAATGACCCAAAACATACAGCAAAGGCAACAAAGGAGTGGCTCAAGAAGAAGCACATTAAGGTCATGGAGCGGCCTAGTCAGTCTCCGGACCTTAATCCAATAGAAAACCTATGGAGGGAGCTCAAGCTCAGAGTTGCACAGAGACAGCCTCGAAACCTTAGGGATTTAGAGATGATCTGCAAAGAGGAGTGGACCAACATTCCTCCTAAAATGTGTGCAAACTTGGTCATCAATTACAAGAAACGTTTGACCTCTGTGCTTGCAAACAAGGGTTTTTCCACTAAGTATTAAGTCTTTTATTGTTAGAGGGTTCAAAAACTTATTTCACTCAATGAAATGCAAATCAGTTGCTATCTTTTATTTAAGGTTATTTTTTCGATTTTCCTTTTGATGTGCTATCTGCCACTATTAAAATAAACCTACCATTGAAATGATACTGTTCTGAGACTTTTCATTTCTTTGTCATTGGATCAACTTACAAAATCAGTGAGGGGTCAAATAATTATTTCCTCCACTGTATGTATCACTCTGATTACTAAATGTATATAGGTAACATTTTTATCAATTCACGCAAGAAGGTTACATACACAGGTGTTATAAAAGCCCACCAAAATGATCTTTTGTGTTTGCTTTGAATTTTTTTTCTTATTTTATTCACCTGAGATCAATGATCATTTGACCACATGTTCTTCCTTGGCTCACTATCCAGCAGCCCACCTAGTTCTACAGAGGGGGATAAGGACTAGCAGGTGTCTTATCAATGCAGCTACACAGCAGATCACTACACAGGTTCTGATGTTAGTTGACACTGATAAAATACTTGCTAAGTTCTCACCTCCAAAGATCAAGTCAAAAATAAATGCTTCAGATGAGGAAATTCTAGCATGTGCATGAAGCACAAATCAGTATTTTTATTTCAGAGTAACAGATGAGACTACCAGGTTGAAAGAGCAACCATGTAAAATCAATGCACTGTGTTTGATTCTCCAGAGTCTATTTATAAAGAATGGAAATCTTAAAAAAGATATTTACTTTGTTCTATTTTCACATTTTATAGAAACTGGAGCAAGCATTGTTTTCTGGATCTAGTATACGAGGTAAGAAACAGCAGCGGTGTATATGACCTAACGTGAGGTCCAGAAGACCTATTCAATGTTAGTGGTAGAAACAAATGTGGTTGGCACCAGATGCTGACTGTGGATTGACTGTGCAGTTTACCTCCCTGAGTTGTGTTCACTAGAGATGGCCCGAACCTTTGATTTTCAGTTCGCGAACCAGGTTCGCAAACTTTCACGACCCGCAATAGACTTCAATGGGGAGGCGAACTTTGAAAACTAGAAACACTTACAGTATGCTGGCCAGAAAAGTGATGGAAAAGATGTTTCAAGGGGTCTAACACCTGGAGGGGGGTATGGCGGAGTGGGATAGATGCCAAAAGTTCCGGGGAAAAATCTGGATTCGACGCAAAGCAGCGTTTTAAGGGCAGAAATCACATTGAATGCTAAATTGCAGGCCTAAAGTGCTTTAAAACATCTTGCATGTGTATACATCAATCAGGGAGTGTAATTCGAGTACTGCTTCACACTGACACACCAAACTCACTGTGTAACGCACTGCAAACAGCTGTTTGTGTTGTGACGGCCGTGCTGGACTGGTGCACACCATGGCGAGGGTGCAGGCTGTGGCGGTTTTCAAGCCCATATGGTCGCCGGGCTGTGCTAGCTCAATGACAGAACAACAGTGACTGTTCAGCTGATTGAATTTGGTCTGTCCATAATGAAGCAACGACCTTATTATCTTGGGTGTGCCCCCTACCCCCTCCCCGAGACACTCATATTGCCATCGGTCATTGCTTCATTGTGATACGCAAGCCCCTTCACCACGGCAAGGTAATGATCACGAAGGGGAATTGGCACATGTACATCCCTTTTGTTTTGTTGTTGCAGCTGCAGTGCAGCCAGAAAAATTAGGCAGACATGTACACGCACCAGAAAAATTAGTATAGCGGCCGCTGCTAGCAGCGGCTTTAAAGATTCAAGAATCCACCTGGAGTCCTGGACCCTGTTGGTGGTGGCGGAGAAGGCAGTCAAGCGACCTGCGGGCAGAGGTGCTGCGTGGGGAGCGACTTAGTCTTGGGGCAGGCAGTCACATGGCGTGCAGGCAGAGATGCTGTGTGTGGGGACTGACTTAGTCTTCGGGCGGGCAGTAGCCCTCCGGGATCCATGCCTCATTCACTTTGATAAAGGTGAGGTGCTGAACACTTTTGTGACTTAGGCGACTTCTCTTCTCAGTGACAATGCCTCCAGCTGCTGAAGGTCCTTTCTGACAGGACGCTTGAAGCAGGGCGAGACAGAAGTTGGATGGCAAATTGGGACAGCTCTGGCCACAGGTCAAGCCTGCGCACCCAGTAGTCCAAGGGTTCATCGCTGCTCACAGTGTCTACATCCACACTTAAAGCCAGGTAATTGGCTACCTGTCTGTCCAGGTGTTGGTGGAGGGTGGATCCGGAAGTGCTAAGGCGAGGCATTGGACTAAAGAATGTCCGCATGTCCGACATCACCATGAGATCGCTGGAGCGTCCTGTCCTTGCCTGCGTGGACATGGGAGAAGGATTACTGGCAGTGGTACCTTTACTGCGTCGTGCTGTGACATCACCCTTAAAAGCATTGTAAAGCATAGTTACCAGCTTGTTCTGCATGTGCTGCATCCTTTCTGCCTTCAGGTGAGTTGGTAACATGTCCGCCACTTTGTGCCTATACCGAGGGTCTAGTAGCGTGTCCACCCAGTACAGCTCATTCCCCTTGAGTCTTTTTACACGGGGGTCCCTCAACAGGCTGGACAGCATGAAAGACGCCATCTGCACAAAGTTGGATCCAGATGTACTATCCATCTCCTCTTGCTCTTCCTCAGTGACATCAGGTAAGTCCTCCTCCTCCCCCCAGCCATGAACAATACCATGGGAACATGGAGCAGCACAAACCCCCTGCGATGCCTGCTGTGGTTGTTCTTCTGCCACCGCCTCCTCTTCCAAAGAAACACCTTCCTCATCATCCGAGTCTGACTCCTCTTCCCCACACGACTCTTCCTCCTCCTCCCCCTCTGTGCTGCCCAGGTGTTGAGGAAACATCTGGTTCTGATGCGAATTGATCCCACAACACTTCCTCCCATAACTGTTCCTCTTCACGCTGCTCCACAGCTTGATCCACAACTTCATGCATGGCACGCTCCAGGAAGGAATAGTACGGGATCAAGTCGTTTATGGTGCCTTCACTGCGACTCACCAGGTTGGTCACCTCCTCAAACGGCCGCATGAGCCTGCATACATTTCGCATGAGTGTCCAGTTGTTGGGCCAGAACATCCCCATCTCCCCAGATTGTGTCATTCTCCTGAAATTGTAGAGGTACTGGGTGACGGTTTTATCCTGTTCTAGCAGACAAGAGAACATAAGGTGGGTCGAATTCCAGCGAGTCGGGCTATAGCAAATGAGGCGTCTCACCGGCAACTTGTTTCTCCGCTGAATCTCGGCAAAGTGTACCATGGCCGTGTGAGACCACCTGAAATGTCCACACTACTTCCTGGCCTGCTTCAGGACGTCCTCTAAGTCTGGGTACTTTGACACAAATATTTGAATGACTAGATTCAGCACATGTGCCATGCAGGGTACATGTGTCAGCTTGTCAGCGGAAATGAGATTGCTGCCGTTGTCACACACCACATTGCCGATCTCCAGCTTGTGCGTTTGTTAAGAGCAGCCAGGAGAACTGCTCCAGTGTGACTCTCCACTTTAAGGCAAGACATGTCTAAGATGGCGTGACACAGTCATACCTGGCATGCAGCATAGGCCCTGGGGAGCTGGGGCTGTGTAGCTGGAGAGGAGATCCCAGCACCAGTAGAGTTGAACTGCCACTCAGCCAAGGAGGAGGAGGATGAAGATAGCGAAGATGATGTAGCAGGAGGAGAGGAGGTGGCAGGAGGCCTGCCTGCAAGCCGTGGAGGTGTCACAAGTTGGTCCGCTGCACAGCCACGTACTCCCTGCTTGCCATCGGTCACCAGGTTGACCCAATGGGCTGTGTAAGTAATGTAGTGGCCCTGCCCGTGCTTGGCAGACCAGGCATCCGTGGTCAGGTGGACCCTTGACCCAACGCTGTGTGCCAGAGATGACACCACTTGCCTCTCAACTGCACGGTACAGTTTGGGTATGGCCTTTTGTGTCCACCAGCTGGTATGGTAACAGCTGGCGAGCTAACAGTTCCACCAAGCCAGCTGTTAGACGCCGGGCAAGGGGGTGACTGGCAGAAATTGGCTTCCTCCGCTCAAAGATTTATTTCACAGACACCTGGCTGCTGTGGGCAGAGGAGCAGAAACCGCTCAAGGTCAGAGGCAGAGTGGAGGGGGGTGGCTTTGAAGGTGCAAGGGAGAAAGCAGCTGAAGATGATGCACCTGAAGGAGGAAGAGTAGAAGGAGGGTGGCTTTTCTTTTGTGTGCTGCTTTTGCTCAGGTGCTCTTCCCATTGCAGTTTGTGCCTTTTCTCCATGTGCCTTCATAAGGCACTTGTCCCTACGTGGGTGTTGGCCTTTCACGGCTCAATTTTTGGAGGCAGAGAGAACAAATGGCATTGCTCCGATCTGAGTCAGACACATAAAAAAATTTCCAAACCGATGAGCCCCCCGGGGTGTGGGCACTATGGTGGCATCAGCAGCTGACGTTAAAGAGCATGTTGGCTGGCTGTCCATAGGTGGCGATACATGGCACCAGACACTGCCACCAGCTGTTTCTGATGATGAGCCCCCCCCCCCCTGCTTCTTTCAGGAACTTGTCTCCTCCTACTCCTCTCTGACTCCCCTCTCTGAACTATCCCCCTGTTCATCTCCTCTATTGGGAACCCACGTGGGATCCGTATCATTGTCATCATCATAATCATCCTGCCCAGCTTCATTTGCCTCAGACACCTCCAAAACTGCACCAACAGCAGGTACTTCATCATCCTCCTCCGCACACGTTACGTCAATAGTGTCGCGTAACTCAGACATATGAGGTGGTGTAACTTGCTTAGCGCCTTCATCTGGTTGTAACAATAATTGCTGTGCATCAGTGATTTCCCCACCAAATAACTCCAGCAAACTGTCAAATGTAGCGGATGTGGTACTTGGAGTAGCGCTGGTGGCGGCGGAAGATGAGTTGTTCTGTGTTAAATAGTCAACCATGTCCTGACAATCTTGGGAGTTGATGGGACGTGCCTTCTTCTGAGCACTGCACTTTGGTCCAGGACCGCACGAAATCACATCAGCACGACCTCACACAGACCTGCCGGGTGGCCTTCCTCTGGGTCTGCCTCTACCTCTGCCTCTACCTGTTTTGTCCGTTTTGTCCATATCGGGGGGGGGGGGGGGGGGGGGTGAAGGGAAAGGTATGCATTGACTTGAGTAATACAATGTGCAGTCACACAGGCACAGTTAACAGGTATGCACGGAGTGGCATATCACACTGTGTGCACTCACATAGGTAGGTGGGTGCACTGAACACAACAGGTAGGTATATGCAGTGAAGGTATTACAATGTGCACCTGTCACACACAAACAGGTACCGGACAGGCACTGTGACACGGTGTGTGCTCATGTAGGTGGGTGGGTGCACTGAAGTGAACAACAGGTAGTAGGTATATGCAGTGATGGGTATTACAATGTGCACCTGTCACACACAGACAGGTACCGGACAGGCACAGTGACACTGCGTGCGCTCACGTAGGTAGGTGGGTGCACTGAACTGAACAACAGGTAGTAGGTATATGCAGTGATGGATATTACAATGTGCACCTGTCACACACAGACAGGTACCGGACAGGCACAGTGACACTGCGTGCGCTCACATGGGTGGGTGGGTGCACTGAAGTGAACAACAGGTAGTATGTATATGCAGTGATGGGTATTACAATGTGCACCTGTCACACACAGACAGGTACCGGACAGGCACAGTGACACTGCGTGCGCTCACATAGGTGGGTGGGTGCACTGAAGTGAACAACAGGTAGTAGGTATATGCAGTGATGGGTATAACATTGTGCACCTGTCAAACACAGACAGGTACCGGACAGGCACAGTGACACTGCGTGTGCTCACGTAGGTGAGTGGGTGCACAGTGAACAATAGGTAGTAGGTATATGCAGTGATGGGGTAATGTGAACCTGTCACACACAGGTAGTCACTGAATGTGCTGGGCCTGACAGTGGCACACACAGTAGAAACCGAACTTCCGGAAAAGTGCCAGCGAACGCGAACCATCGAAGTTCGCCGGGAACCGTTCGCTGGCGAACCGTTCAGGCCATCTCTAGTGCTCGCGTTTAGGCAGTTAGATCAATTGTAGAGAAATAGAAGATGGAGCACCAACTCTGCTCTTAGGGTTTATTCGTAGTTACACAGGCATACAGGCAACAAGCAAGGTATAGGATCAAGATACTGGCTATTTTCACATTTTATAGAAACTGGAGCAAGCATTGTTTTCTGGATCTAGTATATCGAGGCAAGAAACAGCAGTGGTGTATATGACCTAATGTGAGGTCCAGAAGACCTATTCACTTTCATTAAAACTAGCTAACCATTACCATTCTGCTCACAACTGTTATTTTTTTTCCAAACAATAATTTTTTTTATTGCCAAAGGGTTACTGTTACAATAGAATTGAATAAAGAGAGTATCATACAGGGTACACAATGAAGTAAAGCAATGAAATAAGAGTATGGAAATAAATATCCACATATAAAACAACCATACAAACAGGTAACTTAAGATATGTATAAGATGTACCATAAAATGCTCAGAATCAGAATAGTTTACTTAGCCAAATCGCCAAGCATGACTGTGTCCTGCCTGGAATTGTGTTTGGCACAATCCTGTTAGTAACAGTCCAGAACTAGGAGATCCACTCCAGGGCCTTCTGGACAAACCAAAAGGGTCAGATGGTTGGAGCTGGGACTACTAGTTAGATAAGGGTGATTGGAGCAGGGTCAGAAGGCAACCAATTACTTCATTTACAAGTCAAGTTCAGAGATTGGACTGATACGTGAAGTCATTCAACATAAAATGTTCTCAAAGATGTAGTGGATAATTGACCAGAAAGAGAATTCAGAATATGGACTTGCAGGCACAAGTCTGAGAGTGTTAACTACTAGGTATATCCCGGTACAACCTGCATAAATTGAGTAGTAGATCATAAAAGATTAAGAACTTCAAGAAAAACTTAAAACTAATACAACTAGACCAAGCCTCATCGAACATCACCTTATGTCAAAATCAAGGAAAGTACTGAAATGTTGTTGTAATTTCGGCTCAAAGATTTAGAATTGGGTATAATTAGTTCTCAACAACTGTTATTTTTTTACATAATTATTAGTGATGATTGTAATTTGCTAGTTATGATTATGCAAAATTTTGCACAAGTTTTTGAAATTATGGCTATACGTAATTACGATTTGGACATTAAGGCTAAGTTCACAGTGGGATATTGCACTGTAGTGTGATGTTAACATCAAAATTAAAACGCAATGCAACAAAAAAGTCGTAACGTACATTACCACTGCGTTAACATTGCATACAGTAGGTACAGTAAAGCAGAGTTCCCCAACGGTAGCGGCGGTGGATCCTTCTGTACTCTGCCTGGGAGTGTAGGCCAGAGCTGCGTTTGCACCTGGTTACTCCTTCTGTCTTGAGATTGTCTTGTCGCCAGCGGTGGTCGCCAGGAAATCGTTCTGTCTGTTATGATCACACTCGCCCTAGCGGTAGCTGCGGTGGTTCCTTCTGTACTCTGTCTGGGAGTGTAGGCCAGAGCTGCGGTTGCTGCTGGCTACTCCTTCTGTCTGTCTTGTCTGGTACGAACGCTTGCTGTAGGCTCGGTGAGGTAACCGTTTAGCAAGCGTTCGCGTTCTCTATTTTGTGTTTGTGTTTCATTGGTTAGTTAGGGTGGCAAGCTTATCACTGGGCGCCTAACGCGTGATCGTGCTTAAACGCATTCGCTGTTGCGTATGAGTGCGGTGTTCGCGTTTAGCTAGCGTTTGTTATTTTCCTTGATGTTCTGATCTTGGTTATTTGCTGTGTCTTTGCTACCCTTGTGCTCTGTCCTGCTCAGTCTTGTGTCACCATTGGCAATCGCCATCCTTGCAATTGCGTTCCCACTTTGTTTCCGCTGTTGTGTGTTCGCTGTCGCTGGGTGGCGACTAGATTGGTTGACACACATACATTCTATCTCTGTGCTCTTTCAGTCTTGTGTCACTATTGGCAATCGCCATTCTTGCGTTTGCGTTCCCACTTGGTTTTTGCTGTTGTGTGTTCACCGTCGCTGGGTGGCGACTAGATTGGTGGACACACATACATCCTATCTCTGTGCTCTTTCAGTCTTGTATCGCTGTTGGCAATCGGCACTCTTGCGATTGCGTTCCCCCTTGGTTTCCGCTGTTGTGTGTTCACTGTCGCTGGGTGGCGACTAGATTGGTGGACACACATACATTCTGTCTCTGTGCTTACTTTTCTCTCTACAGGTGCACTGCACCAAATCTGGGTTCTATCGTTTAATACACTTCTGGAGGATTTCCGCAGTGTCAGCGCACATCTTGTGCGCTGACCACGGAGATATCCCACAATCGTGACAGTATGACCAGCCCAACCGAAATTCCCAGTGTAGAAGGAATTTCCGATTTGTACGATTTTGTTGAATATGGATCTTGTACCTTTAAGAGGTTTAAAAATTTTGAACCTGAAACAGCAGATGAATTTTTGTCTGAGTGCACTAAATTTTTAGCGAACCCTGAATTCCAATGCACCCCAGTGTCTACCTGGGCCCACCAAATGGCCTAAATTCTGTTTGAGGGCAAAATGTTAAAGTGGGCTTAGATCATACCACCCTGAGTCAAAGACCCCTGGAATTTTTGGCCTTTGTAATTCATAATTGGCTGAGAATATCTCAATTACCATACCCCCTTAACGAGCTGTTGTCGGCAGCTCAATCAGCTGTTCCATCTACTCTGTGCAAAATCTCTCAGCCTGCAAAGAATTGCATTAACAGTTCACCATCATCCAAAAAGCAGCCATTAAAAGCTGCTAAGTCTAAATGTAAAAAGCTTAGAAAGACTTCCCAGTTAAAGAAACCCTTGCCCACAGCAACTACTAATAAAAAAAATATTTCTGTAAAGTCTGAAAGGTGGAACACATTGGAATGTGATGAATCCAGAGAGACTTCTCAGTCTCAGGTTTTGTTGCCCCAAGCAAAAGCGTATGTGGATCCTACGATAGGTAGAATTATTCATTATATTAAAGGAGTAAGAAAATCTATGCATATTCCTCTGATCCCAACCCATATAAATCTTACCTTGATACAGGCTTGTTTGAGCCTCCATTTGCTTCATGGGAGATTGGGGCTTTGATTGAGGAGTTTGAGATTGATTGGAAGGCGTTTTGCGATTTTTATATTGCAAAAAGCGAAGTGATTCTTAATGCTTGTGTTAATTCTGTGTAAACTTTGATTGACTCTGATGAGTGTGACGAATGTTTTGTGGATCCAGTGATTTGTGTGTGGCAGACGATTTTAGATTAATTACACACACACCAACCAATTGACTCCAATAAAGTGACACCATTATCAGATGATTGTTCCGGCCTTTCTGGGGTAAAGCAAGTGAGTTTAGACACTGTGCGATCTGATGCCTGTTTCTCAGATGTTCCTGCAGATTGTGATCGGCATAAGTGTGTCAGTTTTGTCAAAGATATGTGGTATCCCTTGTCATTTAAAAACAGATCTTTTTCTCCCAGTAATTCTTCAAGATCTTCCATCTATGCTCCTGCTATGGGGAAAATTCCTAAACTATGCAGCCTCAAAAGTAATGTTAATTTGACTAATAAAGTTTCTCCTGTTGTTGTCACAAATCCTTCTGCAAATAAATCTATGTCTCACTCTGTTCACACCAGTAAAGGCTTGTTGCCTGATGACAGTTGTTCCAGCGTTTCTGTCCTGAACACTTTGCAGTTTAGTCCACAGATTGCGGAGGTTTGCACTTTGGAAGCGTCAGTTTCGCAACCTAAAGCGATCTTGGATTCGCAAATTTTGCGTTCTGACTCCTCGGATTCGACATTGTTAGCCAAGTCTAAGGGTGAGACAGCACTTTGGTTTTGCGAATCTGATACTGAGGGATCTTTGCCTTGTCCGGCGAAGGTTTCTGTGAGCCTGCCCTGTACCATGAATGACACCATGATGTCCACTCGCACTGACATTTGTGAGTCCCTTTCTTGCTCTGAAGATAATACGGACTCTCCACCCTGTACTCTGGAATAGCCAATATTGCCTTCCATCTCCTGCAGTGACCCTAGAGGCTCGTCTAGGTATTGCTACTATTCTCACCTGTTTTTCTGCTATTTTGGAATTGCAGTCTAGTTTGACTGCTATGCAGAGTTCTGCGTGCAGTGAGATTAGAGTTAGGTAGTCAGTGTGTGTTCCAGTAGATATTCCTGTACATCCTGTTCATGAAGATTAAACTCAGTCTCAGCGGATTGTAGAACCATCCCTGGGACATTTGCTCTGTCCGCAAAATGTATGTGATGTTTTGCCCTGTAACATGGATAGTTCAGAATCCTTGATTCCTTTGTCAGAACACTTGGGAAGCGATGCTCCTGAGCTTTTGTTTGATGTTCTGGAGGTCTCCGAGTTCCTCCCAAAGGGTGCAGAACTTTTGGAAGGTGCCTCCTGCCCCGCAGGGCCGTCTGAGGCGTTGCCCACTTCAGTAGGCATCGCTGCTATACTGACTACTTTTGCAGCTCCTGTGGAGCTTCAGTCAATGATGAGTTTTGGTTAGATACCATTACAATCACAGAAATTTCTAAGTTTGAGTCCAAGTCTTCTTTTGAAAGTCCAGTACTTGTGACCACTACTCGTGATGATTCTCTGCCCGGGTCTGGTTTTGGTCTTGTCGTGACGGACTCTGAGGTTGGCAGTTCCTCGATATGTCCTGAGGTTTCTCTTGTGCTAGTGTACCCCGATGTGCTCTGTGACCCAGAAAGCCCAAGTGTGTCTCGGTTACCAGCATGCTCAGATGCTTCCTCGGTGGAGACATGTTCTAATATTGTCTGCCTTACTGCATGCCCAGAAGTGGTCCCTGAAAGCCCTGATCTTGATGGTTGTCCTGGTACTTCTGAATCCGGAATGGTCATAGGTTCCATAGGGGTTCGTGGTAGTTTTCCATGTGAGCCTGGTGAGCGTTCTGGCCTCTTGGGATCTCTGCAGAGCTTCAAAGTGTTCTGGGAGAAATTTTTCTTGGTACCCGGGATGGGATCAACAGTGGCTTCTCTGTTAAAAGGGACACTTCGAATAGGTATTGTGGCAGGTTTGGTATTTTTGGACGCTCCTTGGAAGATGGTGGGTATTGCTTGGAAGGTGTCGATGGGTTCTTCCCTGGCATTCACAGTTCTGATGGGTGTTACGCTGAGACTTGTAGTACTGATGGGCATGTTTCGGTGGCTTCTGCTTCCGAAGAGGCCGGTTTCGGGAAGATTGACTCTGGAATGGGGCCTTGTTGGGCTGTCCCGACCTTCATGAGTGTTCAGTCTGATATTTTTTAAAATATAAGTTTTGAGAGACGTCTGGAAGCCGTCTCTGGGGGGGGGGGGGGGGTACTGTAATGATCCGCTCAGCTGTCTGCACAGGCAGTTTGACCATTCTATAGGTCTGAGTGCTACAGGTCTCTGGAAAAGAGACCTGTCTTCACTTTGCAAGTTTCAGAGTTGCTCTGCTGCTGAGGAATTTGCATATACTTGTCATGCAAATTGCCTAGCTGCCTCCTTTGATGGCTTGCAGTATAAATACCTTTTGCTCCCAGAATCCCTTGCTGGTCATAGAGGATTGTTCCTGCTGAACTCACCTGGAGTGTCAGCCATTGCTATCTTAGTGTAGCTAATTCTTTGGGAGTGCTCCTCGCATTCCTATTTAGTGCAGTCGGTTTGTGTATAATTTTTACTGCCTATTCTGTCTTGTCTGTGCGATTGCACGGTCGCCAGAGGTTGGCGATAGTGAATCGTTCTGTCTGTTGGGATCGCACTCGCCCTAGCGGTAGCGGCGGTGGTTCCTTCTGTACTTTGCCTGGGAGTGTAGGACAGAGCTGCGGTTGCTACTGGTTACTCTTTCTGTCTTGCGATTGTCTTGTTGCCAGCGGTGGTCGA